>NW_027488679.1:300000-385000 GCF_050948215.1 Halictus rubicundus | reverse complement strand
GGACAACAACAGGGTACCTGTGGAAAACTTGCGGTGAACGCGTTGTGTTCTGTCACGAACGTCGAGGAATAGGATGAGAGAAGGACCGGCTGTGAAGCTTGCTTTTCAAAGCTGTGTGCGATTTTTGACACCCTACTCTCTGTGTGGCGATAATACAGCGCACAAGAGCTTGGGACGAACGATCGCGCACGGCCAGAGCCGGCTGTGAAGTCCGCTAGTTATCGAGTTCATTCTCCAATAAGAGAGGAGGAGGAGAAGTGTCGGGATCCAGTATCGGGTTGTCTATGATCCCTGTCGTTTTGTGAATTCTCCTCCTGTGTTTTCCACTTTAAAGGTATTTCAATGTATTTTCCGCCCGGCCGTCGGATACGTGTGCGCATTGCATCGCGTACTCGCGACGGTTTCCGTTTCTACGGACGATCGTGTGTCGTCCTTAAAAACGACGCCTGAATCTCCTTCGCGCTGGTTGGAGCTTTCAGGTATCGGCGTTCTTATGAACCGCAGAACAAGAGACATAATTATATATTGATTATAAATCAAATTATACGATTACCCTGAACGGTGGATCACTTAGCTCGTGGGTCGATGAAGAACGCAGCTAATTGCGCGTCAACGTGTGAACTGCAGGACACATGAACATCGACATTTCGAACGCACATTGCGTTCCACGGATACAATTCCTGGACCACGCCTGGCTGAGGGTCGTTTACGTAACAAAATACTGCTTGCGTTGCTCTTGTAAGTCCCCGCCGTCGCTTACCTCTCCATGTCGAATTGTGGAGGGCGCAAAGAGCGTTTCTGAGTTGGGTTGCAAAGATGCTACGTACGAGCGAACGTTGGACGTTTCGTCGGCGTTTGACGCGGTTCTGTGAAAATTGCAAATTTTACATTGCGTTTAACAGTTTCGTGAGAAGAAGGAAATAGGAATGGGTATCACATTCGGACTTGCGTGAGTGTTTTGCGGCGTCGTGAGTCGTATTTTCAATACGACCGCCCGTGAACACCGCTCCGACGATCGAAATCTCTCTCTCCTCTCTCTGGAACGATTCGCATTGCGGAAGAAGCGTTTCACTCTCGAACACTTTACGCGCTCCCGACGTCGTCTGAAATGATGCGTATACGAAAGGTATAAGAGTCTCAAGAGACTACAGTGAATGGACACTGTTCGGTCCTACACAGACCGAACGTGAGTTACGATAAACACGGTCGGCTGCGATAGCCAAAACACTTTAGGCGAAGCGACGGTCCCAAGATTTGGAGTGTCATCGGACACCACTTGGAGACCTCCGTGAACGAGCCCATTGAAAGGGCAATACACAAACATTTAATTTTCCAGACCATCTTTCCCATATCTCTCACACCTAATCCATTCAGATCATCTAAACACAATTCCACCAAATCGCATCCCCACTCCGACGACCAAATGCACCACCCATTAACCAATAGAAGAAGAGCCCGAGTTGACTTTATAGACGACACGACACCGAACCGCAGAAAGCTAAGATACCTCGAAGAAAACACAAATCGATCGCGTCTAGAAAACTCGTTGTACGCGTCATACCTCGCCAACTGACTTGTGAATGTTAAGTTAAAATATATTGAAGTGTTGTTCCAAAACGTCGAGTTTCATTTCAACTAGACGTAGCTACTCCGTAACTCCGTCAAGGCCCGAATATCGTCCGCGAGCAAGCGAAACGGGATTTACGACCCCGCGAAGTCCGACAGGCGGACTGACGACACTTTCGGACGCCTCAGACACAAATAAAGAAAGAGATACCGGACACCCGTGTAAAATCTGTGTGCGCAACTGTGGTGTGCAACGTAAGCCCCAGGGAGATATATAAAATAAAAAACGACTGTGCGTGGATGTGTCTCTCTACACATAATTGCGGCGGACGGTCGTCGTTGCCAGCGACTTCGACAAACATATTCTTAGAGTTCGCGAGACAGTGGTCTCTCGTTCTACGAACGCTTTGATGACTGATGGACATAGCAACATTTGACATTGTGCGGGATGCGCACGCGTACTTGTATCGGGTCGAATAATTTCCCCGTCGCCGCGTGTCCTCGCTAATCCGTTGCGGATTCCATCGCCACGTTCGTTGAATTGAATGACGACCGAGATCTCGTGTCTCTTTGGTTTGATCGATGATATCGCGTCGTGCAGCGTTTCTGTACCCCCGTGTGTCTAGTGTAGTAGAGAAACCCCACCGGGTGTTGAAAAAAAATATATATATATATACTCCTCTATGGAGTGGCTTTCGAACATCGTTGTCACCACAACGTGTTGTCACGCAGAGCACGAGAAGGTGAAGGTGAAAACAAACCTTTGTCGGTCGCCCCATGTCTTTTTTTTTCATTGTCGATCGCGAGACCGCGCGATCTGTCGGTCGTCCAGTCCCCGGAAGTTCTTTTCGACGGACGTTAAAGTTAACCGGCCGATCGTCTAGCGAGAGTTTCCGATCGACGAACAAAATGAAGAAATCTCTATATATATTATATAGAGAAAAGACACTTTGGTGTGGCGCATAAGATATATGGTTTTGTTTTTTTTTTGTGCTCCTCTGTACGTTCTCGCGTACTTTTAATGCTTTCGGTGAAATATACGAAACATTTTTTTTCACGTTTGACGACCTCAGAGTAGGCGAGATTACCCGCTGAATTTAAGCATATTACTAAGCGGAGGAAAAGAAACTAACAAGGATTTCCTTAGTAGCGGCGAGCGAACAGGAATGAGCCCAGCACTGAATCCCGCGGTTCCGCCGTTGGGAAATGTAGTGTTTAGGAGGGTCCATTTATCCCGTGACGTCGAACCGCGTCCAAGTCCATCTTGAACGGGGCCATTTACCCGTAGAGGGTGCCAGGCCCGTAGCGACCGGTACGCGTTTCGGGAGGACCTCTCCTTAGAGTCGGGTTGCTTGAGAGTGCAGCCCTAAGTGGGTGGTAAACTCCATCTAAGGCTAAATATGACCACGAGACCGATAGCGAACAAGTACCGCGAGGGAAAGTTGAAAAGAACTTTGAAGAAAGAGTTCAAGAGTACGTGAAACCGTTCAGGGGTAAACCTGAGAAACCCAAAAGATCGAATGGGGAGATTCATCGTCGACGAGGCTGGCTTCCGTTGGTGCGCAGATACCCCGTATGGGCCTTCGTGGTTTCCAGTGCGAGGGTACACCATCTTCGGCAAATGTTCCGGTCGCATAGTCGTGCACTTCTCCCTTAGTAGAACGTCGCGACCCGTTGCGTGTCGGTCTACGGCCCGAGTTGTTGCCTGTCGTGTCGCTACGTGCGCACACGACAGACGCTCGATCGCCTGGCCGGCTGCGTGACGGTACTCTGACGGTATCGGGCCGCAACCAATCCATTCTCGAATGTGCGTGCGTCAGGCCCGCCGCAAGCTCGGTTAGTTTTACCCGAAGGTACGGACCTGGTGCCGGCTTCGGGCCTAACCAGCTGTTAGCAGGCGGTGTCCTCGGACTGGCCAAGCTTCGAATTACCGGTCAGCGACGCTACTGCTTTGGGTACTCTCAGGACCCGTCTTGAAACACGGACCAAGGAGTCTAACATGTGCGCGAGTCATTGGGACATGTAAACCTAAAGGCGCAATGAAAGTGAAGGTCGTACCTTTGCGTCGACCAAGGGAGGATGGGCCGCGTTACGATGCGGCCTCGCACTCCCGGGGCGTCTCGTTCTCATTGCGAGGAGAGGCGCACCCAGAGCGTAGACGTTGGGACCCGAAAGATGGTGAACTATGCCTGGTCAGGACGAAGTCAGGGGAAACTCTGATGGAGGTCCGTAGCGATTCTGACGTGCAAATCGATCGTCGGAACTGGGTATAGGGGCGAAAGACTAATCGAACCATTTAGTAGCTGGTTCCCTCCGAAGTTTCCCTTATGATAGCTGGCACTCGCTCGTTCTCTTTTGCGCGTTCGCGTTGGTTGCTTAAGACAGCAGGACGGTGGCCATGGAAGTCACCTGCCGAAGCAACTAGCCCTGAAAATGGATGGCGCTGAAGCGTCGCGCCTATACTCCGCCGTCAGCGGCAAGTGGGGTTGGACGTTTGCGCTGTTGCGTAAACGTCCTCCATGAAGCTCTGACGAGTAGGAGGGTCGCGGCGGTATGCGCAGAAGGGTCTGGGCGTGAGCCTGCCTGGTGCCGCCGTCGGTGCAGATCTTGGTGGTAGTAGCAAATACTCCAGCGAGGCCCTGGAGGACTGACGTGGAGAAGGGTTTCGTGTGAACAGCCGTTGCACACGAGTCAGTCGATCCTAAGCCCTAAGAGAAATCCTATGTAGATGAGGTGTCCTAAGAGCAAATGTACAAACACAAAACACACACCCATCGGGCGAAAGGGAATCCGGTTTCTATTCCGGAACCCGGCAGCGGAACCGCATACCATTCGGGCCCTCGGAAGAGTGTTCGTCGGGGTAACCCAAAATGACCTGGAGACGCCGTCGGGAGATCCGGGGAGAGTTTTCTTTTCTGTATAAGCGTTCGAGTTCCCTGGAAATCTCTAGCAGGGAGATAGGGTTTGGAACGCGAAGAGCACCGCAGTTGCGGCGGTGTCCGGATCTTCCCCTCGGACCTTGAAAATCCAGGAGAGGGCCACGTGGAGGTGTCGCGCCGGTTCGTACCCATATCCGCAGCAGGTCTCCAAGGTAAAGAGCCTCTAGTCGATAGATTAATGTAGGTAAGGGAAGTCGGCAAATTGGATCCGTAACTTCGGAATAAGGATTGG
The DNA here is from genome assembly GCF_050948215.1 of Halictus rubicundus. Lineage (NCBI taxonomy): Eukaryota > Metazoa > Arthropoda > Insecta > Hymenoptera > Halictidae > Halictus > Halictus rubicundus. Next base: position 380,263 of record NW_027488679.1, on the reverse strand, counting down.
CTCTGAGGAGCGGGGCGTGTCGGGCTTGGTCGGGAAGCGGGTCTGGCTGACGTGCCGGGCCTGGGCGAGGTGAACACATTGATGGGAATCCGAGCTCGGTCCCGTGCCTTGGCCTCCCGCGGATCTTCCTTGCTGCGAGGCTTCCGTCTAGAACGGTCGTCCTCTTCGGCCGCCATTCAACGCTCAGCTCAGAACTGGCACGGACTAGGGGAATCCGACTGTCTAATTAAAACAAAGCATAGCGATGGCCCCCACGGGTGTTGACGCAATGTGATTTCTGCCCAGTGCTCTGAATGTCAACGTGAAGAAATTCAAAAAAGCGCGGGTAAACGGCGGGAGTAACTATGACTCTCTTAAGGCGATCCAGGTCGTTCAATCGGCGCCGTCCTCCAGCTCAGCCGTCCACCTGTCTCCAGGTGGACGTTGCCCAGCTCCCACCTCGTGGAGGTGTGGAGGAATGGGAGCCACATTCCATCATGTGGCGCCGATTGGACGACCGGTTTCGCCCGCGGAGGGTCATAGTTAGCAAGCAGCCCCCTTCTCGTGGGTCCCGCTGTCTAGTACCTCCTTAGGGAGGGAAGCTAAGAGCTGCCTCTGCGATTCAGGGTCTTGTGGGGAGCCCGCCTGATCACATACCGTTGGCCCAAACAATAATATCAATGCCTCGGACATGGAGCAACCTGGTCTCGGGTGTTCCATGACGGATTTATCCGTTCAGCAGGAGACCACCGTTGACGACCAGGCTAATGTTAAAAGGTGAAGCGAGAAATCTATCATGATTACAGTACCTGCACCGGAGGAGGGCGTGAATTGTATCTTATGCCAAGAAAAGAACCGAAATCTAATGTTCACAGACCTCAAAAACTTTGTTATACACTGCCAAAATGAACATTTGATTGAGGAAATCAAGTGGAAGTGTGGGAGGTGTGAAAGGCTTTGGCCCGGCCTCCACAATTGGCGGTGCCACTTCCCAAGATGTAAAGGGGAAGTAAAACAAGTTAAGAGGTATGGTTGCGAAGAATGTGCAGAATCGTTCGACACATTGGTGGGACTCTCAATGCACGAAAGGCATATGCATCCCTCCGTCCGAAACCGAAAAAGACAAACGGCACATGAAAGGGAAAGGCTCCCAGCTGCTAGGAAAGCCACAGTGTGGACCGTAGAAGAAACAGCGCTGTTAGTCGAACTAGACGATAAGTACAAACATCTAAAACAACCTAACGTCGAAATTATAAAATATCTCCCCAATAAAACCCTGAGGCAAATCAGTGATAAGAGAAGACGACTACAGCCAGAAAGCAGAGAAACTATCATAATAAATAATAATGAGAATATGGGTTCCGATAGTTCCTCGAACGAAGAGCCACAAGAGCTATCTCGACCAGAATCGGGCACTGACACCTTAAATAATCCCAATCTCAGGGATATCAAAGAAGCGATATCCAGCAGACCCGAAAATCCTCCCGACTAATGCAAAGATATATTCGACAAGATAGCAAACCTATGGGAGAAAATCGAGGAAATATCTGATGAATCAACATATGGCTCCGAAATAGATAAAGGGCCTAGCCGATTAAGATGGTCAAAACTGCCCTTAGAGGTTTTTCAATGATTAATGAACCATTCGAAAGCTGACCCAGAAAAACCCCTCTGAGCAAAATTTCAACCCCCTATCTTGCCCGTGAGAGTAGTTACAGGGTTAATTAGATTTCGCGCTTTTCCACGCATTTTCCACACTCTGATGCTTCCTAAAATTCTGAAAAAAATGTGGCATATTTTGGATCCTAAGACAGATTTTTGAGAATTTTTTCAGATTTTTTTCTTGCAAACTGTGATCGCAAAAAATGAAAAACCTCAAAAAAATCGGAAAAATGTACATTTCTCAAAAATATGAAAACATGCTATTTTGCTGTTTAGTGCCCCGATAAAGTACCATAGCAGGCAGTGTCGTCAATTTTTTTTAGATTTTTTGTTGTGGGAAGTCCTTGTCAAAAACAAGAAAAACCGAATTTTTTCGCCGTTTCTGCTATTAGGAGGAAAGTTACACTTGTTTGCACGGTGCCGGCTCGGACGAGTTTCCCGTAGGCTTGCGCCCCTCGGGGGGAGGGATTCCGGCCCGTTTGCACGGTGCCGGCTTGGATGAATTTCCTGTAGGCTTGCGCCCCTCGGGGGAGGGATTCCGGCCCGTTTGCACGGTGCCGGCTTGGATACGGGAACGAGGGTGTCTGGCGGAAACGGTGGTTTCGGTAGGAACGCGGTGCGGTCGGGTTGGAGGTACAGCGGAGGTCTTATTCGGCGGTAGCTCTCGGTCTCGCATGCCTGGCCCCAACTGCCCCGACTGCTGCTTCTCGCGGCCTATTTATCCTTCCCACCGCCCACTTCCACTCGCGAGCAGCCGGCTCGTCGCGGTGGCCACCTTGCGGCCGCGACGGGAGGCTGTGCTCGGCCGTGGTCTCGGCGCGCTCGCTGGGAGTGGGGCGGTGGTAGGCGCGGTGTTAGGCGGGGAAGTCGCGGGCCTTAGCTATACCCGTTACAACCTGAATAAATAAACTGAGTGTCGCAGCCCAACAGGATCGTACGGCGAGTATTATTTAACGACCCTTGCATCGGTAAATCCCCGGTAGTAGCACATTTGGCGACGAGGACTTCTCACCTTCAATATTTACGAACCTTTGTGTATAAGAATACCAATATTTACGGAATAAATATTGGGGGACGGCTGTGAGCCGAGACGCAGTGTATTGCGGGACGGCTGTGAGCCAAGACGCATTGAATTGTGAGACGGCTGTGAGCCGAGACGCAGTGTATTGCGGGACGGCTGTGAGCCAAGACGCATTGAATTGTGAGACGGCTGTGAGCCGAGACGCAGTGTATTGCGGGACGGCTGTGAGCCAAGACGCATTGAATTGTGAGACGGCTGTGAGCCGAGACGCAGTGTATTGCGGGACGGCTGTGAGCCAAGACGCATTGAATTGTGAGACGGCTGTGAGCCGAGACGCAGTGTATTGCGGGACGGCTGTGAGCCGAAGTGCAGTGTACAGTGAGAAGGCTGTGAGCTTATGGAAATGGCGTTAAATATATCGGGAATAGGAGTAAAACCATTTCTATGTGAAAACATAGACAAGAATGTAATCAGACTTGTATGGGAAAAATGGCTCCGTTCGCTGGAACTTTACCTAGCATCTGAAGATATAACAGATTATGGAAAAAAAAGAAGTAAGCTTTTACACTTTGGGGGAGAGCAACTACAAGAGGTTGCCTACAGTTTGCCCGGTGCTATTGAAGCGGTGGACGCCGATAAGAAAAACGATGTTTTCAAGGAACATCAAGCGGGAAGAAGGAGAGAATTTCCGTAAATTCGTACTAAGAAGTAGACAGCAAGCAAAACGTTGTTCCTTTGGAGAAACTGAGAGCGAAGCAATAGAAATAAACATGAAAGACAAAATCATCGATAGCTGGTGCCCCACGGAATTACAGAAGAAGATTCTGGAGAAGGAGCGGACACTAGACGAAATTATCGAATTGTGCCAAGTACATGAACAAATAGCGAATCAATCGACAGCCATGAATGCAAGTTTACCAGGACCGAGTACATCATCGAACACGTACGCCTCAATAAATAAGCTGGGATTTCAAAAAAGAGGACAATCTCATCAATGTATCAGATGCGGAAAATCCGGACACACCGACAATATAAAAGCATGTCCGGCAAAGGATGTGAAATGCCACAAGTGTGGTTTTCAGGGCCACTTTGCTAGATGTTGTAGGACGCGTCACCAAAGGAAAAGACCTGCTACCCCAGAACGATCCGAGCAGAAACAGAAACGATTTAAATCAAGGATCAACTATGTCGATTCAAGCGCCTCAACATTCGAGGCACAGGACAAGATTAAGGACTTCGATTGCTTCAAAATTGACTCGGAAGAAGGAATCACAGATAACTCGGATGATTTAATCGAATGCCTTATTGGAGGCGTACGCCTAGTAGTACTCATAGATTCTGGGTCCAAGGTGAATGTAATAAAAGGCAAAGATTGGGAATTTCTTTCCAGGAATAGAGCAATTATATGGGATCTTACTGAAACCACAGATGTTCTAAAATCGTACGCATCCGGACGTCCACTTGAACTTAAAAATAGATTTGTAACAACAATCAATCTGGTAGGAAACAAAGAAATCGTCTCACCATTCTACGTAGTGATGAAAGGAGACATTTCACTGATCGGAAAAGATACAGCAAAACAACTAGGAATATTAAAGCTGGGATTACAAGCGAACGGACCGGTGGAAGTAATATCGTTTCCGAAGATAAAGAATGTGGTAGTGAAACTGTCCATAGATCCTTATGCAAAGCCGATTCAGCAAGCGGTGAGAAGAGTACCGATCTCAGTGGAAAGCCTGGTTGAGGGCAAGCTGGAGGAAGCCTTGCGAAGCGACATCATTGAGCGTGTCCTACAGCCGAGTGCTTGGATATCACCGATTGTGGTTATCTTCAAACCATCAGGGGATATCAGAATCTGCGTAGACATGCGCAGAGCAAATGAAGCCATCCTCAGAGAAAACTATCCACTACCTACATTTGACTATCTTATAACAAAATTAAGGAGAGCAAAATATTTTTCACGGCTGGACTTATTAAGTGCGTATCACCAACTTCAGTTACACGTGGACAGTCGTCCCATCACTACATTTATCACTCACAAAGGCATGTTCCGCTATAAGCGCCTCATGTTCGGAGTGAATTCGGCAGTCGAAATCTTTCAAAGAACCTTCGAGGCAATATTATCACATTGTGTGAACTGTCTTAATTATCTAGACGACATAATCGTATTTGGTTCAACCGAAACAGAGCACGATAGTTGCTTAAAGGCTGTATTGAATACCTTAAAAGAAAACAATGTAACATTGAATGAAACAAAATGCCTCTTTAAAGTTCCCGAATTAGACTTCTTGGGGCATAAACTATCTAGCGAAGGTATCGATGTAGATCAAAGGAAAGTAAAAACAATTCTACATTTTCGGGCACCAGAAAACAAGGAAGAACTACGAAGTTTCCTAGGTCTAGTAACATATGTAGGAAAATTCCTACCGGACCTAGGAACAACGGTCGAATCTCTGCGGAAATTAACAAAGACGGATATCAAATTTGAATGGGCCGAAGTCCATCAACAACACTTTGAACAGCTTAAGCATTCATTAGCCAAGCTCCCAACATTAGCATACTTCGATCCACAACGGCGTACACGACTGATAGCAGATGCTAGTCCAGTGGCGCTGGGAGCAGTGTTGCTGCAATTCGACACGCAAGAAAACCCAAAAATGATATCTTTCGCAAGCAAAAGCCTTTCTAATGTAGAAAAACGCTATTCCCAAACCGAAAAAGAGAGCCTAGCTTTAGTCTGGGCAGTGGAGAGATTCTATTTCTATCTAGCTGGATTAGAATTCGAACTTGTGACCGACCACAAACCACTGGAAACGATATTTAGGCCATCCTCGAAACCACCCGCACGAATTGAGAGATGGCTGCTAAGGCTTCAAGCCTTCAGGTTTAAAGTTTTATACCAACCCGGCAAGTCGAATATTGCCGATTCCGTGTCAAGGTTATGCAAGTTACAAGTCGAGAATTCATTTGACCCAGAGGGCGACCAACACATCTTCGCAATAGTGGAAAGAAGCGCACCAAAGGCGATGAAAATTTCCCAAATAATCTCAGAAAGCAGAGAAGATAGAGATATAGTCGATGCAGTCAGCAAAATTAATAACGATTCTTGGCCATTACAGGACAAAAGTATATATTTCCCTTTCAGAACAGAATTGACGTCAATGGGCCCAATAATACTGAGAAACAACAGAATTGTAATTCCTCAAACATTAACAAAACAAGTATTGGAATTAGCCCACGAAGGACACCCAGGAGAAACCGTAATGAAGAGACGTGTACGAGTTAAAGTCAGGTGGCCGTCAATGGATAGGCAGATCGAGAAATTTGTTAAAAATTGTAGACTGCTTACTAGTCTCACAACCAAACAAACCACCCCTGATGAGTAGACACCAATTTCCGGAAGGACCTTGGCAGTGCCTTGCCATCGATTTGATGGGTCCATTACCGAACAAAGACATGATATTAGTAATCATTGATTATTATTCCAGGTGCCAAGAAATTAAATTCATGGAAGTCACAAATTCATCTGCGATAATAAGCCATCTCTCGGAAATTTTCTCGCGTCTGGGGGTTCCAAAAAGTATTAGGGCTGACAATGGAAGGCAATTTGCTAGCAGTGAATTTAAGGAATTTTGTAATACTCACAATATCAAACTCATCCATACGCCGCGCTATTGGCCGCAAGCTAATGGAGAGGTAGAAAAAATGAACAAGTCAATCCTAAAGCGCTTGCAAATCGCACATGCTAATGGAAAAGACTACCAAGCGGAGATACAGAAATTTTTGTTAATGTACAACGTCACTCCCCACGGAACAACTGGGAAATCTCCGTCAGAACTTTTACTGGAGAGGAACATCAGAGACAAAATACCATCGATAACAGACCTAATAGCCACAGAAGGAGACACGGAAGCAAAAGATAGTGATATGGTCGAAAAACAAAAAGGAAAAGAAAGAGAAGACAAAGCAAGAGGAGCAAAAACCAGCGACATACAGCCAGGAGACAAAGTGATAGCACAAAATATGACAGCCTCAAACAAACTGGAATGTAGGTTCGGAAAAGCCGAATACAAAGTGATAGGAAAAAAGGGGGATGAACTTACGTTAGAAAAAGACGGAACAACATTCAGAAGACACACGACACATGTGAAGAAATTGCCAGCTAGCCCAAAACAAAGTTGAGCCGATCATAAAACAAACACGTCTACTAGGGTTCCTAGCAGTAGTACGGCGACATACGCGGAATCAAAAAAAGGGGTTCAACCCGAAGATAATGGAAATTCGCAATTAAAGACCCAAAAGCTTAAACTGAAAAAGAAGGAGGGATTGTGGAGATCGGAGCTAGCTGAAGAAGAGGCCGCAGAGAGGGGGAAGGACCCTATCGGCGACAATGGGGTAGGCGACCAGGGGTGGGACGCCAGACCCCGGAGTTAGTAATTAAGCGACCGCCGGAGAGTGAGGTTGTCGGGAGAGTGTCTCTATAGTGTACACCTGAATAAATAAACTGAGTGTCGTAGCCCAACAGGATCGTACGGCGAGTATTATTTAACGACCCTTGCATCGGTAAATCCCCGGTAGTAGCACAACAGGCAACAAAAATAACTAATACTAATAAAGACAGCATATCCCGGTATAACTTACGCGCTAAAACAACCAATAAAAAACTAGATAAAAACTTTAAAGCTAAGAACAATAAAAATAACAGAAATAAAACAAAATATGCGCGCTGTCAAGAATGGTATAAAAATTGCCCAAGAAATTTAGTGGACGCGGTAATCTCAGGGGATTTAGAATGCACCATTAAACCACAAAAGCTACCGGATATAAATGCTATAAAAACACTATATGACAATCTATGGGGTGTAAAGGGCCCGGAAGAAATTAAAATTACAACTGATGCAACAGCGGAAATTCCAACAGAACAAATAATAAGAAAAATAAAGAATGAAGAAATAATTGAAAGGATCGCAAAGATATCGAATAAGTCCGCTGCGGGACCAGATGGTATAAAGGTAGCACACTTGAGAAGAAATTATATTGATAGTATTTTGGCAAAAATATATAATATATTATTAATTAAAAGATACATCCCAAGACCATGGTTACAGAACCGGACAATTTTAATTCCAAAATTAGGAAAAGACACAAAAGAGGCTAAAAACTCTATTTTTCGGCACTTATTGACGCACGCCTGAGATCAAGTTTAAAACACAATATACGTCAGAAAGGCTGCGTAGCCAGCAATTGGTGCCTGAGTAACATTACCATCCTTAAGCATGCCATTAATGAGATGAAAAGCAACGATGGGGGAGTAATGATATCGATTGATATTACCAAAGCCTTTGATACGGTACGACACGCAGCAATATATGAAGCTCTAAGAGTCAAGGGCACTCCGGAACATGCAATAGAAATAGTAAGATCCATGTATTCAGACTGTACCACCACCATACGGGGAACAGAAGATACCAGCATAAATATAAAGCTCGAAAGGGGAGTGAAACAGGGTGATCCCTTGTCTCCTTTCCTTTTCAACACAGTGATCGACCATATACTAGACAAGATACAGAATACCACTGAAGGAATCTCACTCCCTGGAGGCAATGCAGCAATCCTAGCGTTTGCGGATGATATTGTATTATTGGGGAAAAACGCTTCAGAAGCGCAGAAACAAGCGCATATTCTTGTCAAGAAACTGCAAGAATTGGGCATGTCCATCGCGCCCGACAAGTGCTCTTGCTTTCAGGTGATAGCGATCAACAGAAGCTGGTTTATAAAGAACCCCGAAATTAACATCGGTGGGGATCTAGTTCAATACATCGGACCGGAAGAAACCTTTGCGTATCTAGGTGCTAGGATGGGCGCATGGAGAGACACTTATCGTAAAATAACACTTACAGAAATAAATAGGATAGTAAATAACGTTAAAAGATTAAAACTTAAACCTATGCAGAAAATAAAACTGATAGTGATGTATATTTTACCGAGATTTATCCATGAACTTACAACTTTCCCTCCTAGTAGTGGTACGTTAAAGATGATAGATTCCGACATTCGAGGCCATATCAAAGAAATCCTCCATCTCCCCGTTAGCACAGCTAACGGTCTCGTGTACGCGTCCAAAAGGGACGGAGGATTGGGAATTCCCAAAATGGAGAACATTATAAGGATAGCGGCCCTCAATGCAGGGCTTAAACTAAAGGCCTCGAATGACCCCATCATTAGGGCCCTTGCGAATGAAGAAAACTTCAACAAAGCCCTAAAGGAAACGGCCAATTCGCTCAGGATCAACTGGCCAGCGGACGAGGTTCACCTTGCACATGCGAAAATAAGACTCAAAAGAAAGGCCTCGTTGGAATGGGGAAAACTTAAGTCCCAAGGACACGGGGTGAAAGAATTTCGAAATAACCCCGTAAGTAACACATGGCTTTATCGTCCAGAATATCTCCAGCCTTCGCGATTCAATGACGCGCTGAGGCTGAGAACGAATACAATCGGTACCAAGGTCGCCTTAAGCCGTTCAAAAAAGATTTCGGATGTAAGCTGCCGTAAGTGTAGATGCCAACCGGAATCATTGGGACATATCCTAGGCCTGTGCATAGCCACAAAGCCGTTAAGAATAAAACGCCATGATGAAATAAAAAATCTCTTAGCCGATAGAATTAGTAAGAGGGCAAACGTTTTGGTTGAACCCTCGTATGATATGCAGTCAGGTAGCCTCAAACCAGACCTCGTAATAATACACGAGGAACGGCTGGACATAGTCGATGTTACTATCCGCTATGAACACAGGGAGTGCCTAAAGACGGCATACGAAGAAAAATAAAAAAATATAATCGGCTAACAGAATTTTTAAAAAATAGATTTAAAAAGAATAAAGTAGGGAAAGTCATACCAATCGTAATAGGTTGTAGAGGCGCGGTACCGGACTATACTATTAAGCTCCTAAAGGAGCTAAAAATAACAAAAAAAGACACCATCACCATGTCTATGATGGCACTCAGAGCGTCAATCGAGATCGCCAATATATTTATAGATTACGATTTAAATGCGTAAAATAATATAAAAAAATATATATAAATATAAATTAACCCAATCGTAACAATAACTGGAGAGATAATAATAATCATTCGCGGCCTTCGACATATTTAGAATAAACTGAAAGTATTTTATTTTATTTTATTTTATTTTATTTTATTTTATCAATTGACTAAAGTGTAAATATAAATTTTATTAATTGACTAAGTATAAATATTTTATTATTGTAGATTATAAACGTATACATGACAAGAACGTGTACATTGACATGCAAACTATTATGACACGACTAATTGAAAATAGACTTGCTATGCAATTCAAAGTTTTATATTTTCTTTTAATTGAATCCAACAAGGGGAAAAAACCTTGGAAGAATGTCTCACAGTTTGCGCTGTAAAGACATAGAAATCTAGCCAAATGCCTCGTCATCTAATTAGTGACGCGCATGAATGGATTAACGCGATTCCCTCTGTCCCTATCTACTGGGTCTTATAAGCGTCAGGGACTTATATCATGGTATAACCCTGACGCACCAACCCCTCCTTCACGTGGTAGGACCTGGACACCTTCGGGTGACTAACGGGGCTCTGATAAGAGAGTTCCTGCGTGAGTTCTCGCTCTGCGACGACCGCGGCTCTCGTAAAGAGAGTTCTTGCGGAGTTGTCGCTTTGCGAGGACCGCGGCTCTCAGAGAGCTCTGCGTGAGTTGTCGCTCTGCGACAACCGCGGCTCTATCATAAAGAGAGTTCTTGCGGAGTCATCGCTTTGCGATGACCGCGGCTCTCAGGGAGCCCATGCGTGTGTTATCGCTTGCGATAACCGCGGCTCTCACCCGGAAGACTCCCCTCTGCCGCGACGACCCACCGGATACATCTGGTGGTATGTTGCAGAACGGGAGAAACGGGGGGCTTACCTTAACCGGTCGGCCCAACGGGGAGGCGAACCCCTTGAACAAACCCTTAACCTCTAAGCTGAAGAACGCGGTGAGAGAGGTCCCGTGTTTTACACGGGCGGTCGGTGGGTCCACCGGCCATTAGCGTCTAACCTCAGGACACCTGGCGAAATCTTGAGCGAAATAGCCTTCTCCCCGGAAAGGACGTCACCCGGGGAGCGACTGGTTTTCGTCCCTACTCGTGGGAACAAATATGGTATCCAGAAAACAAAACACAAAACGGAAGAAGGATGAAGGGAAGGGAGTAAAGGAAGAAGGAAGAAAAGCGGACACAAAAAAGCAAGTCCAGGACTTAATACAATTGAACTCGGAGTCTGACAGAAACACAAGCTCCGACACGGAATCCGATACAGGCTCAGAACACTCTCGAGCAGGTCGGCAAAAACCGAAAGGCAATAAGCGGAACAATGATCAACGATCCAGCGACACGGACACGCCGCTCTCGAACAAGAAAATTCCGAAAACCGACCCCAAAGTCATTGATGAGGACGACTCAACACAAGACTCAATCATGACAAACAGCAGCATGGACTCTGACTCTGACCAGAGCCCATGCGAAAAACTCCGTACGCTCTTTGTCAAAATAGGCCTGACAAAAGAGCAACAAAACGAGGCCAACAAAATAATCTCTGTAATCGAAACCCAAAACAAAGCAATCATCCAGGACCGAATGGAAATGGAAAAACTCAAAAAGGAAATGGCAACTACAAGAGAGGAATTACAAGCAGGAGCTCAGCTACTCCAGAAAGTCAAAACCATGGACGATAAATTTAACAGGCTATCTGAGAAATTAGATAGCCTGATGGCAACAAAACAACACACTTGCCAAAACATCCAAGCAACTAAGCCGATGTCATACTCGGACATTACCAAAACGAACCGTAACACGAGAGCCGTTACGAAAAAGATGGAGGTAAAACAGGCAAAGCCAGTGGTAGCAATCTACCCTGGCAAAGGAAGCGATATCTCCAGCAGCGAGGAGACCAGGAAAGCTCTAGCGGATTGCATCAATCCAACAGAGCAAAACATCAGAATCCGGAACATAAGGAAGATAGGGAATTCCGGCATTCTGATAGAAACAGAAACAAAAGAGGACCTTGAGCAAGTCCTCAGAAATGAAAAACTCAAAGCAAAGATGGAAATTGGTCCCCTCCCAAAGAGGAGACCAAAAATAATAATACTAGGAGTTCCGTCGGAAACCTCAGAGGCGGAACTCCTCAAAGCAATAAAGAAACAAAACCTCGAGCGAAACACAGAGGATAACATAGAGAAGGAGTTTAAACTCCTATTCAAAATGGGTCGGAAAGACAAGGGAACCACGAACTGGGTGGCAGAAGTCTCCCCAGAAGCCAGGAAAACTCTACTAGGTAGGAATCGAGTCTTCGTAGGCTTCTACGCCTACGGAGTAAAAGACTTTATAATAGCAAGCCGCTGCTACAAGTGCCAGGCATTTGGGCATGTGTCCAAACACTGTAAGACAAAAGTTGACACGTGCGGCCACTGCGGCCAGGACGGGCACCAATATAAGGATTGCCCGAACAAAACAGAAAAGCCCATTTGCATAAACTGCAAAAGGGCAAACAAGCCAGCCAACCACGGGTCCAGAGAACAGTCTTGCCCTGCGTACAAACACGCACTGGAAATTAGTATCAGTCGAATAGACTTTGGCAACGAATAAAAAAAGACCCATGGATAATAACGATAATTCCCACAATGTCTCAGACGGTGAAACCATACAACAACACAACTCAAATACAAATAAAATAACCATAGCCCAAATTAACGCCAGGAACTCTAGAGTTGTCATGGAGGAATTAAGGCTCTTAGCGGAGAAAGAGGACATTGATCTCCTTGCAAAACATGAGCCCTACTCGTACACCAACACCTTCAATATAAGGTCCATGGGAAGTGCGGAAGTAATACTAGACACCAAGCTTTTCTCACAGAATATATCAAGGAACACAACCAAGAGCGCAATAGTCATCTTCAACCCGAATCTCACAGTACTTAAACTAGATCAATTCTGTAACACACACTTCACGTGCGTCGAGGTCACAGCACCAGGTAAGAGGTTCTACCTAGTCAGTGCATACTTCCAGTGCTCGGACAGAATAGAACCGTATATCCACTACTTAGACAACACATTACAAAAACTAAAAAGAGAAAACGTCATAGTCCTAGCCGACGTCAACGCTAAATCAGTCCTCTGGTACAATCCAGAGACTGATAACAGAGGCTTAGACATGGAGGACCTCATAGCGCAACGTAATCTGCATATTGCTAACCAACCATCAAGGGTCACAACCTTCGACAATGATCGAGGGAAATCTAATATTGATGTAACGCTCGCAACACACACATGCATAGACAATATTCACGATTGGCACATTCACGACAAAATCACAACAAGTGATCACAACTTGATTACCTTCAAGCTCCACATAACAGAAACCGTTGGACACACAGCGCAGTCAAACCGCTTCAACCTGAAGCGTGCCAATTGGGATAGATTCGACCGAATCCTTCAGCCTACAGAAGTCGATCTATGCACAGAAGAGGCCACTCCAGAAATGACGGCCCAGAGAACTGCCGAGCTTGAAGGGAAGCTAGTTTCTGCTTGCGAGAGATCTATACCAAGAAAAAGCAGATTCAAAAAATCAGTTCCCTGGTGGAACCGAGACCTCGACAAACTGAAAAAAGAAGTGCGTGAACTCAGAAGAAAATTCCAACAGACTAGAAACGCTACACAACAAGAAAGACACAAACAGCAGTACCGAAGTACCAAAAACAAATACACTGCACTAATCCGCAAAACCAAACCGAGTAGCTGGCGCTCCTTCGTCACAGACAAAGGAAACTCAGACCCATGGGGAATTGTATATAAATTACAAACAGGCAAAATCCAAACAGCTAAAGCCTGCAGCAACATTAAAGGAAATGGGCAAGAAACCACCTCCTGGGAACAGACCAACAAGCTCCTGCTAAACAGCCTGATTCCTGATGACAACTCAGAGACCGAAACGTCGTGGCAGAAACAGATTCGCTCCAGTGCAGAATCCCCACCAAACACTGAAAATACACCGGCTTTCACGATGATAGAGACTCGGAATGTAATAGCACAGCTCAAAGTAAGAAAGCCCCGGGACTAGACCTCCTGGAGGCGGAAATTATCAAGAAGGCCTGGCCAAAACTGCACAGAGAAATTAGACACCTCTTTAACACTTGTCTCTTCTCCGGTACCTTCCCGGAGAAATGGAAAAAAGGAGTAATCAGGGTTCTCCTCAAAAGCGATGACAAAGATGCGTCTGACCCAAGGTCATACAGACCAATATGCCTATTGCCAATTCTCAGCAAAGTCCTGGAAAAGCTAATAGCTATGAGACTTTCTGCCATATTGGATTCGCATCCGCTTTCAGCCCAGCAACAATACGGCTTCCGCAGCGGCCGCTCAACGGAAGACGCAATTACCAATGTACGACAGACAGTTGCACAGTATAACGAGAAATATGCAATAGCTCTGCTATTTGACATATCCGGCGCTTTCGATAACGTATGGTGGCCAACTATACTCCAGCACCTGAAAAAGAGGAAATGTCCACGAAATATATACAGACTAATCCAAAGCTATCTCTCAGGCAGAACAATGCAAATACACGACAAAAATTACACAATCTCCAAAGCAGCCACCAAAGGATGCCCGCAAGGCTCTGTCCTTGAGCCCAAATTTTGGAACTTAATATTCAACGATCTGCTGAACACAGTCGAAAGTAACAATATAGAACACGTCGCATATGCAGACGACCTAATGGTAATAATACCAGGAAATTCCAGAATAGAAATGGAAGTGAAAGCCAATAATGCAGCAAAAATAATCACGGAGTGGTGCAATAAGCACAAGCTAACACTCTCCAAACAGAAAACAAAAATGATACTCTTGAAAGGACTCCTGGACATTAGAAGGCCACCTACTGTTAAAATAGGAGACACCTCCATCCTCATGAAAAGTACCGTAAGATACCTCGGTATACATTTTGGAACTAGATTCAATGTCACGCCACATGTGCAACATGTGACCAAGAAAAGTAAAGTCATATTCCATCGGTTCGCACAAGTAGCGAAATCCTACTGGGGACTTAGCTACAGAACCACGATGACAATGTACAAGGGCGTCTTCCTAGCCATCGCGTGCTATGCGGCCGCCGGCTGGAGCGACAAACTAAACGTGCACCACATCAGGAAACTCCAATCAGCGCAAAGATATTCCGTCCTTAGGGCAACTAGAGCATACCGCACAACTTCCAATGAAGCGCTCAGAATAATCGCAGCCGCTCCACCTATCGACATAGTAATGTCGGAAAGGAGGAGAGCTATATATAACATCAGAAAAGGCTTAGAAACCAAGTTCGGGGATAAGCTATTCAAACCCCCCAGTACACAGGACCAAGACTTAGCACAATTGGAACTGAAGGAAATAGAACTACAAATCAGGCACCACACAGCGGTCCTATGGCAAGACCGATGGAGTCAGGCGCACCTTGGTCTATTCACCAAGGAGTACTTTCCGAATGTCCAAAGCAGACTAGACGCACAACACATGAACCCAGACTTCTACACCTCACAGCTCCTCTCAGGGCATGGGAAAATAAACAGCAAACTGAGGAAACTAAATCTGATTAGCTCCGACCTCTGTAGCTGCGGAGAAGCAGACACAGTAAAGCACATAATCTATGACTGCCCACTAAACCACAACGAAAGACAAGAGCTGGCAAAAGACCTAAACGAGTCTCGAATCACGTGGCCGTGTGATCTTCAGAAGTTGGTCGAAATCAATGCCTTCAAGCATTTTCGGAAATTCGCAACAACCACCATGAGACGTAGAGAATAAGGAAGAGTCAATAACATACAAGGCAACCACCCTGACGATCCCTCGCAGGTGATACCCTCGGGTATTCGAGATCGTAGGGTTTAACAAGCAAGAACGGCTACCATACCGTCGCCGCAACCTGCTAGAGACCGAAGCGCTAAGCTGGTAACTCCGCCTCCTCGTGGCCCCCGCTGGTAACGCTCCTGTGTCGGTGCAAGCTGACACGGTAGCGGCTAAGCGAGTTACTTCCCGTACGGGACGGTCTACCCTTGTGATGATCCTTAAATGGTGAACGAGGGGTTTTTCCAAGTCAGTCCATAACACCTAAGGACTTACGGACCCTCTGCAGTTGTTTCTAAAGGCTAGAACCCAACAACGCCGGTATAAGACGCCTGGAGCGACGTCGGTACGGCAAGAGTGAGCGTAGCTCCATAGCTCTTTATGTAGACAATAAACTGTTCCTATCTACTGGACTTCACCGCTAGGTGGCGCAGAGTACTGACGCGTCTTCATGTCGCTCCGTATTAAAAGTGTTATCTAAGGAATAATTAATTAAAGTTATTCAGGAAGCAGTATTAGTTGTTGTGAACACTTATGTGAAAAATCTCAGTGTTCAAATCAGTGCGGAAAAAGTTATTAGCGAAAATCCGGTTGGCGTCGGCCGGCAGGACGCCGTAGTGACGCGCCGAAACTAATAACGGACATCTCCCGTATCCAAACGATAGGAAAGTGCTGCATTCACCCGTGTACGCGATACTAGTGTAGTGAAACACGACGCGAGTGTTTCCATGACACAGGAAGGCCTCAGTGAATAATTATTAAGAAATTAGTAAAGTGACGCGCGAGTGACCGCCATCTTGGACGCCATATTGGCCTTTATCCCGCCAATTTTCCCACCACCTGGACGCCATCTTGGACGCCATATTGGACGCCAACTTGGACGCCATACCGAGCGTCCCCCGAACGCCATCTGGAATTCACACTGCACACCACACCGAAAACCGCCATAACACGCAGGCTCACCAACTACGGTAGCGCCACCCCACCGGGTAAGCGCCGAACCGAAAAATGACTCCGTCGTCATTTTTAAAAAAACCCGCGAAGAAAATCCAGGAGGATAAGAAAAAACCGGTGAAAGGCATGCAGAACAAACAGAAACAACTACTAAAGACAACACCAATGACAGGAAAGCCCACAAACGGACAAGTACCAATGGAAACAGATACACAAAGTAATAAACGACCAAAAGACGACTCCTCAGACGAGTCGGACTTATCGCCACAGCGAGAAAACACAAAAAAGACGAAATCAAACACAGACGGGCTATCCACGGGAACAAATTATCAAAATACTGACATGAATTCGGAATCCGACACAGAGGCAAATATCTACCCAGAGACAGACCTCAAAAAATGCTGCAACCGGAATGTTCGGGAATCGGCGACGAGTTGCTCCGAGCAATACGGGCAGCGGGCCGATCCCGCGACTTTGCACTATTTAAAACCGCGCGAGCTCAGGCGCAGCGCTAATTAGCTCCCGAACACGTCCGTCTCTGCGAATCGGCCCACGGCGCGCCGACCAATTACCGTGCTCGCGGGCAGCGAATATCCGTGAGCGATTCCCGGAATCGGCCTTCCTTTTCGACGAACCGTCTAAGCGATCGCACGTGACACCAAACCGTTTTTATTGAGCCGTGATTTCGGAGAGTACCGCGCTTACCGGGCAAATCACATAACGTGTATCGTGTACGCAGGGTTTGAACAATTAAGTCTGAACCTTTATTACAAATACAAGTGTGACAACGTGAAGTGCATTCTTTTCTTCTCGACCGACCACGTGCTCGATCCGATTTTCCGTTCGCACAGTCCCGGCGCTCGGAGTTTTCGCCCTATCCGTTTCCGACCATCCGCCTCGAATTTCCAAGCCTTCCGATAAGGCTGTCCCAGCCACCCATTCCCAAACACGGAACCAATGCTGCAGGGACATCGAAACAACAGACAAAAAACAAACTGCCAAGGAAAAGGCAGACAAAATCAGGACAAATCTCATGACCACCCTCACAGTCGAAGGAAGCGGAATCCAAAAACCCACCCTCACCAAAATCCTCAATAGCTTCATGGAGATGCAGAGCCTGATAACCGAGGTTCTGATGGCCAACAGCCACCTCGAGGGCCAACTCCACTCCACCACCAGAGATAACGAGAAGAGCATCAGGCCGCCCATCGATCATCGACCACCGACCTTTGCCGAGATCGTGGGTATAAACTCGAAAACAGCGGCGCTGTCAACCCTGAAACAAGATCCCCCCAGCGTTATAACCATCAGACCAAACGACAGCATGAAATACAACTCCAGCGATACAACAAACGAAGCAATCATGAAAATGATCTCCCCGGCCAGGCAAGCCCTACAGGTCAAAAATATCAGAAAGATTCAGGGAAACGGAATTCTAATCGAGACTGCGAAGAAGTCCGACACACAGAGCATATTAAAGAATAAGGAACTAACGGAAGCAGGCTTCTCCATGACAGCACCAGCGAAGAAAAACCCGCGCATTATCATCTACCGGGCCCCACGCATGACGGACGACGAATTGTTGGACAGCATAACCGCGCAGAACGACGTACCCATCGAGGCCAAAAACAAATTCAGGCAGCAAACCAGGATAGCCTTCAAGACCGGCGACAAAGACAAGGACACCTGTAATGTCATCCTGGAACAACTTTAATCCCGAAAGCCGGGAAAGATACCAAAGACGCCAAAAATTGGCGCCCGATCACAATCGGTTCACTGTTGGGTAGGATTTACTCCGCGATAATAGACGCAAGACTGCGGAGGGCAAGCAGGAATAGCAGGAGGCAAAAAGGATTTACCACGGAGGACGGCTGTAAATACAACGTCTCCATTCTAGACAAGGTGGTAAAGGAAATGAAGGAAAGGTCGGGAGGAGTCATCATAGTCGTCGACATCTCCAAAGCGTTCGATACGGTCCCCCATAGGGCTGTGGGGGATGGGCTACGTATAAAAGGTCTGCCGCCAACAGTTTCAAACTACATCGAAAGGTTGCCCTCCGTTCGTCGATAGAAATCGCGAACACTTTTATCGACTACGATTGACGATAATCGTTGAATATATTTATTTTACTCTACGTGTCGTATTTGTCCTATTTATTGAACTGGACGCGGCTTCGGCCAAAGAAAGGTTTTATTACTGACACGGCACAAGCTAAGAATATTTTTTAATGCTGTTAGGCCTTGGACAAGGCCTATGGCCAAATGACGAAGCAGCTGCCAGCTGAACGAATTGTAGCCCGCTTGGCTCTTTAAAACCAAGCGGTGCGAGTCTCCGCTGACACTATTGTGCAGCGAGGCGCGGGCGGATTCTATGGACAATGGACTTAGAATCCGGGGCGACACCTCCTCGCGGTTTTCCCTGGACACGCGCCTCTGGCGCACGACGAAGTTCGCCTCCCGAAAGGGTACCCGTTACTAATTTTTCCAAGTGCCGAGGCAGGCCCTTTGGCAGTGGTCTAGAAAGTAGGCCTCGGATATGACGTTACTCCATTCGCGGAATGTTTGTATTTATTTTTATATACCCAACGAGGGGGTCAACCTCGGAAGTCTACGGCTGCGACGGCAGTTCGTACAGGAAATAGCCAAATGCCTCGTCATCTAATTAGTGACGCGCATGAATGGATTAACGAGATTCCCTCTGTCCCTATCTACTTTCTAGCGAAACCACTGCCAAGGGAACGGGCTTGGAAAAATTAGCGGGGAAAGAAGACCCTGTTGAGCTTGACTCTAGTCTGGCATTGTAAGGAGACATGAGAGGTGTAACATAAGTGGGAGATGGTAACATCGCCGGTGAAATACCACTACTTTCATCGTTTCTTTACTTACTCGGTTGGGCGGAGCGCGTGCACCGAGGTCTTATGACCCGGTTGTCACGGTGTTCTAGAGCCAAGCGTGTAAGAGTGGCGTGAGGCTTAACGGCGGACCGCCGACAATACTCCCGCGTGATCCGATTCGAGGACACTGCCAGGCAGGGACTTTGACTGGGGCGGTATATCTGTCAAAGAATAACGCAGGTGTCCTAAGGCCAGCTCAGCGAGGACAGAAACCTCGCGTAGAGCAAAAGGGCAAAAGCTGGCTTGATCTCGATGTTCAGTACGCTTAGAGACTGCGAAAGCACGGCCTATCGATCCTTTTGGCTTGAAGAGTTTTCAGCAAGAGGTGTCAGAAAAGTTACCACAGGGATAACTGGCTTGTAGCGGCCAATCGTTAATAGCGACGTCGCTTTTTGATCCTTCGATGTCGGCTCTTCCTATCATTGCGAAGCAGAATTCGCCAAGCGTCGGATTGTTCACCCGCCAACAGGGAACGTGAGCTGGGTTTAGACCGTCGTGAGATAGGTTAGTTTTATCCTACTGATGACTAGTCGTTGCGATAGTAATCCTGCAGAACAGAATGTAGTACGGCCGGGTGTCACTCGGATCGCTAATAACTCGGTAAACACGCTTACTAGTCGTTTGTCATCGCGATACATGCTATCGTAGAGAAAAAAAGATAGAGACATGTAGTATTGACCACTCCCCGTGAGGGGAGTTCCGTACCTCGGGGATTCGCCCCATACCGGAAAAGTCAGCCGTTCATGTTAGGCTCTCTACTTCTAACTCCATCAGTTGCGAAGGAAACAGTCCGTAGGTGTTGTGGACTGGGCATTGGAAAAACCCCTCGTTCACCAATTAAGGATCATCACAAAGGTAGACCGTCCCGTACGGGAAGTAACTCGCTTAGCCGCTACCGAATCGGCTTGCGCCGACCCAGGAGCGTTACTTAGCGCTCGGTCTCTAGCAGGTTTCGTCAACGGTGTGGTAGCTGTTCTCATGACTATTTCACCCTACGATCCCGAATACCCAGTTGTTGAGGTATTACCTGCAAAGGATCGTCAGGGTTGTTTTTGCCAGTTTCCGAAGTGCCAAAGTCTATGCGACTAAGGCATAATTCCATTGCGTGTTTAAACGCAGTACAGCTCTTATCTTTCAGCCCGTGATTGGCAGGTCTTCCTGCTTTCTTGCAGTTTATGCAAGTAGGCTTCTCTTCTTTTGTCGGGCATTCCTTGAATGAATGCCCGTCCTTACCGCAGTGCCCACACGTGTCGGTTTTTGCCTTACAGTGCTTTGCAACGTGCCCAAATGACTGGCATTCGAAGCAGCGTGTTGCAGCTATGTAATCTTTTAGCCCGTAGGCATGGAATCCTATAAATACCCGGTTCCTGTTTAACAGGATTTTCCGGGTTTTGGGAGAGACCTCTGCCACCCAGTTGGTGACTTCTCTGTCTATCTTCCCTGTCTTGAAGAGGAGTTTGAACTCCTCTTCTAGTTTTTCCTTCGAATCCAGTTGGAGGTTTTGTCTCTGTATTGCTTTAAGGAGTTTTGCCTCTGATGTCTCAGAGGGGACTCCAAATATGATTATCTTTCGTCTCCTCTTGGGGAGGGGACGAATGTCTAGTTTCTTTCGCAGTTTCTCATTGCTGAGGACTTGCTCAACGTCCTCAGCTGTTTCGGTCTCTATCAGAATGCCGGAGTTCCCGAGTTTCCTCAGGTTCCGGATTCTGATTTTCTGTTCTGTCGGATTGATACAATCCGACAGGACCTTCTTGGTCTCGTCACTATTCTGTACTTTACTACCCTTTACTGGGTAGATGGCTGCAGCTGGCTTGGACTTTGTGACAGGGGTCCGTTTTGCCAGCTGCTTAGTTGTCTTGTTTGCCTTAATTATGTCCGAGTATAGGAGCGGCTTAGAGGACAGGGCCTCTTGAGCACGACTCCTCTCGGACGAAAGCTTGTCTATTTTGGCTGAGAGCTCATCGAGTCTCTCTGTTATTTTCCCTATTATTTGTTCTTGCATGGAGCTCTGCTCCTTTTGCTTATCTGGTTTTTCCCTCAGAGCCGTGTTATCTCTGTGGAGTTCAAGTCTGAACTCCTTGGCTTCTGTTTCCGCTTCCTCATGCTCCCTGAGTAGGGAGTTTAGGAGCGCCTCTCCTCTGTTACGTTCTGAGTTAGTAAGACTAGTAAGACTAATACTACAGAGGAACCTTCTAAGAAGCTCCTCTGCGCTTAACGGCAGTTCATCAAACCGCTCTAATTCAATTTTGACCTCTTTGATCAGCTTTTTGTGTGACTCGTTGCACGGGCCACTTAGCCGCTTATTCTTCCTTTTCCTGTCTTTGGGAAAATCCCATTTAAAGTCCTCTGGACTTAGATCCGAATATGAATCGTCTGTGTATATGTCCGATTCGTCGTCCCAGACAGTAGCTATGCCCTGTTCTGTCTGGGTCGTTTCTTTATCCACCTTCGTCTTTCCTTCAACTTCCTTTTTCCTCGTTCCTCCTGCCTTCTTCGATTTTGGTTTTGATTTTTTAAGTTTATTCATGTTTGTTCCCACGAGTTGGGACGAAAGACGGTCGCTCCCCGGGTGACACCCTTTCCGGGGAGAAGGCTATTTCTCTCAGGTTTCGCCGGGTATCCTGAGGTTAGACGCTAATGGCCGGTGGACCCACCGACCGCCCGTGTAAAACACGGGACCTCTCTCACCGCGTTCTTCAGCTTAGAGGTTAAGGGTTTGTTCAAGGGGTTCGCCTCCCCGTTGGGCCGACCGGCTAAGGTAAGCCCCCCGTTTCTCCCGTTCTGCAACATACCACCGGATGTATCCGGTGGGTCGTCGCGGCAGAGGGGAGTCTTCCGGGTGAGAGCCACGGTTATCGCGAACGATAACACACGCATGGGCTCCCTGAGAGGCGCGGTCATCGCAAGGCGATGACTCCGCAAGAACTCTCT
Organism: Halictus rubicundus; assembly: GCF_050948215.1. Taxonomy (NCBI): domain Eukaryota; kingdom Metazoa; phylum Arthropoda; class Insecta; order Hymenoptera; family Halictidae; genus Halictus; species Halictus rubicundus. Next base: position 357,910 of record NW_027488679.1, on the reverse strand, counting down.
TTATGAGAGAGCCGCGGTTGTCGCAGAGGGACAACTCACGCAAAGCTCTCTGAGAGCCGCGGTACTCGCGATGCGACAACTCCGCCAGAGCTCTCTTTCGAGAGCTGCGGTTGTCGCAGGGCGAGAACTCACGCAGGAACTCTCTTACCAGAGCCCCGTTAGTCACCCGAAGGTGTCCAGGTCCTACCACGTGAAGGAGGGGTTGGTGCGTCAGGGTTATACCATGATATAAGTCCCCGACGCTTATAAGACCCAAAAGATAGAGACAGGTAGTGTTGTAGATTATGAGTCGGGCTGCCCCGGTTGCGCCGTACCTCGAACATACAGTTCATACCGGCTACTACTACATTTCGTCATGCCAGATGTTATGGCTCTACTCTCTCGTCGCCTGCCTTATTGGAGGGACATGCAACGTCGATTCCACTGCCACCTCGAGTTCAACCCTTTCCAGGAACTCCCGCTATAAGCGGGAGGGGCTTGAATCCTGGCCCGAGGAGTTAAGATCCCGAAGGATCTTAACCGCTGGTGGTGTCCAATCGTTCACGCGTTCGACTCCACTTTAGTTTTAGTACGTCTCGCGCGAAGTTCCGGAAGCTCTTGAATAGAGCTTCGCTTACCAGGAGTGCTGGCTGCACCGGCCACAAGTGACCTTTAGCAGCAGCTTCCTGGTGTAGGAGTTCTCGCGCTTGATCGTATTGCGGACAGGCGTACAAGATGTGGCTACGTGTTTCCACTTCGCCGCACTCGCAATGCTCGTCCTCCACCAAAGTGAATTCCTTGAGCTTCGCACGGAAGTCTCCGCGTCCGCTTAGGAATTGTGTGACGTAGTGATCGGTGATCACCCATCGCGCGCGGAGACGGTCTGATACATCGTTGAAGTATTGGAAGGTAGTCCTTCCCCTCGTCGATGACGACCATCTCCGTTGCCACACAGCCAGAGCTGCTCGCCTTACCTCAGCTAGTGCATCGGTGGGCGTCACAGCTCCGGAAGCCAGATCGGCTTGACTAATACGACATGTCTCAAATTCGATATCAAGTTCTTTTCGTATTTTGTAGGCGCATATTCGCTCCGCTATCACCAAGTCTATCGGTACCGCACCGGCGATCACGGGGACCGCATCCATCGATACCGTTCTATAGGCCTTGATGCAGCCAAGCAGAGCTCTCCTCTGCGCTTTGATGAGAGCTTTTCTCGATACAAAGGTGAGAAGGTCTGCCCAGCCCGCAGCAGCGTACGCCACGATTGGGACGAATAGGCCACGGTACATAGTACGCATGGCCCGGTGTCCCAAACCCCAGTTCGAACGAGCAATCTTTGAAAGCGCATTACACGTCTCCATAGACTTAGCACTCACGTACGCAACATGGGAGGTAATTCCCAGTTGCTTGTCGAAGTGTACGCCGAGGTACCGAATGGTATCCTTTACGGCGATACTTCTTCCATCAATCCTCACCACAGGCGGCCTTTCTCTATGCAGAGAGCCTTTTAGCAAGATCATCTCGGTCTTAGGAGCAGATAGCGATAACTTTTGTGATTTGCACCACGCAGAAATCACATCTGCTACCTTTTGGCCTTTGAGCCGGAGTTCCTTCCTCGTGTTGCCACTGACAAGTACGAGGAGATCATCCGCATAGGCTATGGGCTCGCAAGCGAGCCCGGTGTTCGATAAGAGCTGTAGAACTCCGTCAAAGACTAAGTTCCAACAGCTTGGACCGAGAATTGATCCCTGTGGGCAGCCTTTGGTTACAACTTTCCTCACTTCTCCGTGATTAGACACTATGGTCACCACACGGTTGGAGAAATAGTCCACCATTAGCCGAAAGAGATTGCGCGGACAGCCTCGCCTGCTCAGCTCGCTGAGGATGCTCGGCCACCAGACATTGTCAAATGCACCTGAGATGTCGAACGGCGAGCGCCAGGACATACTTATCTTCGCAGCTGGATACCAGACCCCTCAGCTTTACCACGGCATCTTCCGTGGATCGCCCAGGTCTGAATCCGTATTGCCGGTCAGATGCGTATTCCGGGCTTAGGAACACTTTAGCTAATCGCATAGCGATTAGCTTCTCAAGAACTTTGCCTACTACGGATAGCAGGCAAATCGGACGATAGGACTTCACCTCCGTCTCCGGTTTGTCAGGCGCTTTCAGAATAGTTCTGATTGAGCCGACTTTCCACCTGGAGGGGAAGGTCCCGTGCTCGAGGCAACCATTATAGAGCCGAAGCAGCTCGGTGCGGAGTATTCCGACCGAGCATTTTACAAGTTCGGGCTCTATCCGGTCTAAGCCTGGGCATTTTCGTCTCTTCAGACGTTTCACCGCCTCTTCAAGCTCCTTGCTCGTGAAAACTGGATCGTCTTCACTCGCCGGCTCGGTGGTGGCTTCCCGTCTGACTCGCGCTTGTTCTGGAGTGTCGCTCTCGGACGAATCGTCCGGGATTAACGCATCCAGTAGCGCGGACGCGGTGGACTCGAAGTCCACCGTGTGTCCTTGGCCTGTGCGAATGTTGGACATTACTGTTCCAACATTCAGCTTGTCTCGTGTGATCTTGTAAACAAGACCCCACGGTTCTTTGTTCCCCTGCTCGGTTACAAAGTTTTTCCAACTTTGTATCCTCGCAGCTCGCACGGCGGCCGTGTAGGCTTTTCTGTGCACGAGATACTCAGCCTTCCGTTCTGCCTTCTTGACCTCCGAACATCTCGGGTTTTGGAAGGCGCGTCTACATTTGTAGACCCGCTTCTTCCGTCTCGTCAAATCTGGTGTCCACCATGGGACAGATTTAGAGTGCCACCGCTTGGATCGCATGGAGGATTCGCACGCTTGGATAATCGATTGCTCGACTCCCAGTGCGAGGCGTTCGACCTCCTCTCGGCCGTTAGGCCGGAGGGTTAAGTTCCTCCTGCTTTCCAGCAGCGTTCGTTCGAATCTGGGCCAGTTCGCAGTGTTCAGGTTGAACCGCCCCAATTGGCCCCGGTTCTCCCTTTCTACTGCGAACTGCAACGAAAACTCAATGACTCGGTGGTCGCTGGATGTTAGGTCATGGACCTTCCAGTCTCGCACTTTGTCGGACATGTCGCTAGTCACTAATGTGACATCGATATAGGACTCTCCCAGTGAGCTGGAGTACGTGGGCATACTACCAGCTTCGTTCAAAATAACTAAGTCGTGTCGGGCCATGAACTCTTCGAGCTTTCGGCCTCTCGCGTCTGTCTTCGGATTCCCCCAAAGGGTAGATTTTCCGTTGACGTCGGCTGCAATCACGACTCGGTTATGGTTTAGTGCCGCAAGCACATTCTCCAGTCGAGCCAGACTTGGTTCAATGTCCTCCGAACATTGAAAGTACTGGTTGACTAGGTCGACGTTTCCGAAATTGCCTTTAACGCTTACACAGGAGAGATGCGCATCGCACAGATGCGTGAGTTTGACCGCGGTTACATCCCGGTTTATGACAGCTGTTGCCGCCATAGGCTGGTCTCCTTCCGTGTACACTCTCGCTGAGCCCAGTCCGGGCAATTTGCCCCGCCAGCTGTACGGCTCTTGTGCTAGTAACACATCGGGTCTCCTGGTATGCAGCAAAGATATGATTTCTTCGGTCACGACTCGAGAGCGCTGCATATTATGCTGCACAACTCTAATCTGCCTCTGAGATCGTCTATCTTCGGTGTGTCTAACCATGATTGGTTCGAGCTACTACTTGCTGTAACGCGACCTGATAGGACTCGCACAGCTTGTCTCTCGACTTATGATCGTGCGGCTCGCCTCGATCCTTACAACTAGAGCAGACGGGGCCGCTCTTCTTGTTCTTGCACGAGGCAAAGGTATGCCCCGATTGGGCGCAGTGACCGCATACATCTTCTTTGTGCTTGTATCGTTTGGCCGTGTGGCCGAACTTCTGGCACTTGAAGCACCGAGTTACCGAGACGTAGTCCTGTACACGACAGCACGACCAGCCCATGTAAACTCGGCCTTCCCCACTTTTCAGCCGCCGGCGAACCTGCGGACTGACTTCAATGACCCAGTTGGCTGCCTCCCTGCCCTTGGGACCGACTTGAAAGCCGACCTTCAGGTTAGAGGCAAACTCTTTCTGGGTCATCTCTGGAAGGTTTTGCTTCCAGAGACTGGAAGCAACCTCGTCTCTCGTCCACTCTCGAGGAACGTCGTACACGTTGAGTGACGGGTTCCTCTTAGTTGGCAGAGAGACAGAGAGTCCTGCATCTTTCAGGCTGTTACTTCCCGTAAAGGCCCGAAGATCCTCACTGCGTTCAGTCTCGACGACTATGCCACCGGAGTGGATGCGTCGAACCGACTTCACGCGGATCTTCTCCTTACGCTTGTCGCTTCGCTGTCCTGCTTCTTGCCCTTCGGCGGGAAGATCTTCACCACATGCTGTGGTGGCTTCACCGCGTCTTGGGAAACCTTCTTGCAATCGACCTTTACCTTGTCGGCGTAGGTCGATTGCACGCGCTTGCCAGCTTGACCGGTCGGCATTGACCGCGGGGCAGTCAGCGACACAGTCTTTGCACTCACCGCAGTTCGAGCCTTCTCTGCTCTTGCCGCTACGAGCTGCCCTTCGAGGTAGCCATTCCGAAGAATGAGCTCCATCACCAGCTCGTTGAGTGCGTTCGCTTGTTCGATAATCTCCTTGGCCGTGATCTTTGCGAGTCGCGATTTCCCGCGCACGCAGATCTTCGTGACCTCGGAGACTTTTTGAAAGGCCTCTTCTCTTATGAGATCGAGGCTCCTTTCATTTGGCCCGGAAGCCGCCTCCTTCGGCTTCCTTCCCTTCTTCTTTTTCTTCCCTTTGCCTGGTGCTGGCTTGGGGTCGAATTTGTCTATTTGGGAGGGGACCGGTTCCTTATCCCCTCCTTTGTTATGGTCTTCTTTGGGCTCTGGGTTTTCATCCCCGTCGAGCACCGTGCCATTTTTGTCAGAGACAAGGTTAGCACCTTGCCCCTGATCTTTTGAGCTCTTCCCGGACGTTGAGGAAGAGCCTTTCTTTTCTGGCGACTTGGTCGCCTTCTTTTTGGGTTTCGGTTCCGGTTTTGGCTTCGGCTTTGGTACATCCTCTTCCTTCCCATCAGCCTCTACCTCGACCTTCACCGGCAAAAGTGCATCGCACCTTACGAGGGGCACACAAGGTGTCAAAACGATTACATCGTTATCTACCTCGGCCCTCTCGATTTTAGTTGCGGTGGCTTCACCCCCGGCAGTGTCGGGCGCTGGACCCACCGTCTTGACTCGCTTTGATTTCTTTGTATTTCCCATATGATATAGTGAAATTTTCATTCCGCTGCGTGTCCTGACCTCCTCGGACCCTCAAATGGAACCTGCATCCCGCTAGGTTAGGACATCACCCGGAATATAGTCCGCGGATATTGGTGCCGATTACTCGAACACCATCCACTTCCTCGCCCAAACGGAACACCACTCGCTAGTAGCTCATGATATTCCAAGCCGATTGACTAAGCATAGGGTTACTTTATCTCGCTTAGCCGCCCATCTAGTCGAAGCAGATGGCCAAAGGTACGTGTTGGCGACGTCTCTCCCGCAGGGGAGGGCCCCCTCAGATCCCAGGATCCTCTTTTCCGACGACAAGGGTCGCCACGGACGGCAAACACGTGGGAGACGTGGACTTTGAGTGGTTGTCTCCTCCACTCCACTGCGCTTCGTTTTGTTCGCTCGACTCCGATGAGCCTGCCATCCAGCGGGACCACGTGGAGGCACAAGCGCAGCTAGAACACATAGTGTTCCTTTACAGCTCCGGCTTCTCCGAGGAAAAGAGCTCATCCCTTAGCAAATCCTCCCGGACACGTATTGCTTTAGTTGTAACGGCATTTTTTTGCTGGGGCCGTGTCCCTCAGCGGCTGAAGGTTGGCAGTAATGAATCCTTCAGCCTTTCTCCACAATATACGCATTGCCGCTACGCTGGTTCGCTTAGATGAGCGCGAAAACCAGTCTCGACCGGGCTTTGCCGGTCGTACTCACTTTTATGTCATAGCCACCGCACCATAGCAAATCTCTGTGATGGCAATACGGTCTGTTTGGACTGCCAGAGGCGCTCCTTTCGACCCATGAGAAAGCCAAAAAGCTGTCCCCGCCCATAGATAGAGACATTTAGTATTGACCGCCTCCCTATTCGGGAGGACGCCGCACCTCGAGGTTTCCCTCATATCGGCAAAGTCAACCAGTTGCCTGGCTCCACTCTCTAGTTCCACAGCTGCGAGGGGACGAGTCCGTAGTTGTTGTGAACTTCGGGCTTGGAAAAACCCCCTTTCTCACCGCTTAAGGAAAGGGTAGACCGTCCTTTACAGGAAGTAACTCACTTAGCCGCTTCTCCGACGGCTCGACTCCGAGGAGACGCGCCGCCGTCGAAGCGTTTCCAGCGGGGGCCACGGGGAGGCGGAGTTACCAGCTTGACGCTCGGTCTCTTACAGGTTGGCACGGTCAAGCCGCTGGCCGTTACACCCTGCGATCACGATACCCGGGGTGTTAAGGGTATCGCCTGCGCTGATCGTCAGGGTGCATAGATAGAGACACACGAATGTCTACATTTATGAGCTCTAGGGCCGGGGCCGGCTCTGGCCGGGCGAAGCTTATCTAGCTTATGCCGGTCGGTGTTGGGTTGCGGTTACAACTGCGAAGGGAGTTCCGTAGGTGTTCTGGACTGAGCTTGGAAAAACCCCTCTTTCACCACTTAAGGATCATCAGGAGGGTAGACCGTCCCTTGCGGGAGGTAACTCACTTAGCCGTTCCCAGGCCGACATGACATCGGTGCGGGAACGTTACCAGCGGGGGCCACGAGGAGGCGGAGTTACCAGCTTAGCGCTCGGTCTCTTGCAGACCCTTCATGTTAGATGGTGTTTTACAACCCATTCCGTCGTGGCTCACTATAGGGAGCCACGAGGGAAGGCGTCGTAGCCCGCTCTGGATCACTGTTGTTTGAGACGAACAGTGTCTGCGTATCCAGCGGCGGGTGGGTGGTGGGTGTGGGGCTGGGTAGTGATGTGGGTGGGCTTGAGCTGATTTATTGCTGTGGTTGAGCTAGGTGTGCTCTTTTACCTGTAAGGTTTTTTGTTGCTGTTTTCCACACATAACTTCGCTTGGTTCTAGAGGCTGTCTGGCAACTGGGGGTTGGCTGTCTGCCACTTCGAGTGCTGGGTCCGGGGGTGGTTAGGTTGGGGGATGGGGGTGTGGGGATGGTGGGGGTTATTTGCAGTCCATCTCTGAGTTTCATAACTGTGGCCGCGAAGTGGGAGAAGTGCGTGAAGTTTTCTTTGCTGACTAACTCACTGAGGTGGCATGGCCAGGTGGTATTGGTGGTTCTTAGTTTCTGGATGAGTTCGGTTCTATAGTCGTGTATGGAAGGGCAGTCAAAGATGATGTGTCTGACGGTGTCTGTGAGTCCGCAGGCGCATACATCGTCGGCGGAGATTTTGAGAGCATATAATTTTTGTTTGATGCGTCCGGGTCCTGTCAGAAGTTGGGTAACATAGTAGTTGAGTTTTATCCAGTTTTGTTCGGTACTGTTTTGTGTGTTTCTGAAGAATTCGTAGGTGATTCTGCCTGTGCTAGATTCATCCCATTCTTTTTGCCATGTTGCGATAGTTTGGTTCTTTATTGAGGTAGTCCTGTCTGCTATTTCTTCCGGGGATAGGTCTGGGTCTGATGGGGTAAAGTGAATGTTACCTATGCTAAAGGGTTGGTTGTTCCTGAGATGGAAGATTGCCTTGCGCTCTGCTAGCAGCATGTCAATCGGGGTAGTCCCGGCTATGACTGTTAGCGCGTCGCCGGGGGTGGTGCGGTAGGCGCGGGTGGTTTTTATAAGGGCATGTCTCTGGGCTTGTCGGAGTTTTCTGATGTGCCATTTGTTGATCTTGTCCGCCCAGCCGGCGGCTGCGTAGGTTAGTACTGGGATGAATAGACCTTTGTATATTGTTGTCATGCATTTGTGGTTAAGGCCCCAATGTGTTTTGGCAATTCGGGACAGTTTGCTGAAAATTTGCTTAGATTTATTGGCTATGTAGTTGACATGCGGAGTGATATTAAAGCGGGCACCGAACTGGATTCCTAGGTAGCGGATGTGTGGCGGCATCTTGAGTGATCGGTTGCCTAGCGTTACTGTTGGAGGTCTGCGGGTGTCGAGAAACCCTTTTGTTAGGAGGATTTCCGATTTGGATTCGGAGAGTTGAAGTTTGTTTCTGGTGCACCACATGGTGATAATGTCTGTGATGGCTTTTGCTCTTTCTTCGATTTCTTTTCTGGTATTGCCTGGGACTGTGACTGCAAGATCGTCGGCGTATGCCGTGGCTTTGTAGCCGCAGTTATGAATGGTGTTCAGGAGACTGTCGAAGATTAGGTTCCAGAGATATGGGCCAAGGACGGAGCCCTGTGGGCATCCCTTGGAGACGGACTTGGAGACTTCTCTATCGTTGCTGGAAATTTTAACTTTTCTATTATGCAGGTAGTCCTGGATTAGGCTGAAGATGTTACTGGGGCACTTCCTGGCTTTTAGTTGCATGAGGATGGCGGGCCACCAGACATTGTCAAAGGCACCACTGATATCGAAGAGGAGGGCGATGGCGTACTTTTCCGGTGATATGTGTGTGGCGTCACGGAGTTGTAGGATAGCGTGTTCGGTTGAGAGGCCGGGTTTGAAACCGTGTTGGAGTTTGGATGACAGTGGGTGTCTATGAAAGAGGTCTGAGAGTCTGTTCGAGATGAGCTTCTCAAAAAGTTTACTAATCACTGGGAGTAGGCAAATGGGCCTGTAGGATTTGGGGTCAGTCCTAGGTTTGTTCTCATTTTTGAGGAGTACTCTTATGATACCTGTTTTCCAAAGGGTGGGGAATTTGCCGTGGGCTAGGCAACTGTTAAATAGAAGGGTGATTTCCTGTCTAAGGGGGGCCCATGCCCGCTTTAGGATTACCACTTCGATTGAGTCTACGCCTGGGGCTTTGTTATTTTTGAGTTTCCCAAGTGCTAGCTGCACTTCTTCCATCTCGAAGAAAGGAGCGTTGGGAGTATCTGGGCAGGTCGAGCTTTCAGTGCGGGTGCTGTGATGTAAGGTGGATTCTGTTTCCGGGTTGTCATCGGGGACTAGGGAGTTAAGGAGGATTCTACTCGTTTCTTCCCAGGAGGTAGTTTGACCGTCCGCTGTCATGATGCTTTCGCAGGCCTGTTCTGGGTGGATTTTGTTCAGCTGAATTTTGTACGCAGTTCCCCATGGGTTAGAGTTCCCGTGTTCGGTAACAAATTTTCTCCAACTTTGGATCTTGGTTTTGCGAATGGTAGCTGTGTATTTATTCCTAGTTTGACGGTACTGGGTTTTTAGGAGTTCTTTGCTGGCTGCAGGGTTTTCGGTTTGGTAAATTCTTTTGAGGTGTCGGACCTCAGATCGGAGAGATGATAGATGTGGGGTCCACCAGGGGACCGAACACGGGAATCTGGTTTTGGTTGGAATAGCTGCTTTTGATGCTTTGCTTATGAGATCGTGTATGCGGTTACTTAGGATTTCAGGATCTTCTGTGTACGGGTCTTCTGAGATTGGCGGATACTGGGTTTTGAGGTTTAGAAGAACCTTCTCGAATTTTTCTCAATTAGCTCGTTTGGTGTTGAATCTGGGAGCGGGGTTGATCTTTACAGCGAACAGAGGAGCGTTGATTTTGAAGGAGATGAGGTTATGATCACTGGTTGTGGTGTTTGAGTGTACTCTCCAAGATGAGATTCGTTTGTAGTAGCTGTTGCTGGATAGGGTTAGGTCGATATTAGACTGTTGGTGGGCGTTATTGAAAGTTGGTGGGTTGTCGGGTGAGTTCAGAATGTGGAGTCTGAATTGGGCGATAAAGTCTTCCATCGCTTTCCCTCTCTCGTCTGTAGATTCATTGAACCACAGTGGAGATTTAGAATTGCTGTCTAGGACGATGACTGTGTTATGGCTAGCTAGTGTTTGGAGGATTGTTTCCAGGTGATGGAGATATGGCTGGATGTTGTCGCTACATTGAAAGTACATGTTGATTAAATACAGTTGGAGATTTTGAGTTGAGATTTCGATGCAGATACAGTGGGTGTTGCAGAATTGTTCTAATTTGAGAAAGGTGAGCGATGGGTTTCTGATTACGATCGCTGCCTTGACATTTTTAGGGCCTGAGAGGTTGGAGAATTTCTTTTGATCTGTGATTATTTGGGTGTTTTTGCCAAAGCTACTGAGGGAGTTTCGAAACGAGTAGGGTTCTTGGATTGCAAGTATGTCTACATGCTCCTCAGAGGCACAGGTTTTGATTTCTTCTAGGACCGACTTGGAGTTTTGCGCGTTGATTTGGGCTATGTGGATGTGCGGGTATGAGTCTTGGTTGGGTTTACTTCCCATAATCTATTTTAGACAGGTAGATCTGAGTTGCGTGTTGGTAGGCGGGGCATTCTTTGGAGCGGGAGGAGTGATCGTGGGCTTTACCGAACCTTTTGCAGTTTATGCACGAGGGGTTCTGGGATTTCGAGGGGCAGTCTTTGTATGAGAGTCCGTCCTGGGCGCAATGGCCGCAGGTGTCTACAGTGGCTCTGCAGTGTTTCGATACATGGCCGAAGCTTTGGCACTTGTAACATCTGCTTACCGTGGTGTAATCCTGGATAAAGCAGGAGTGCCAATCTATGAACACTCGTCCGCTTTTCTTAAAGATATCGCGAGCTGCCGGGGAGACCTCGACTACCCAGTTGGCGGTAACGCGGTTTTTGTCTCCTGTTTTAAAGAGTAATTTGATGTTTTCTGAGGATTTGCAGTTTTTTAGGCTGCTGAGATTTTGTTTCTGGATTGCCGAAATGACAGAGTCCTCTTTTTCATCGTTGGGGACTCCGTATATGATCATGCGCGGATTTTTTTTGGCGGGGATCTCTGCTTTGAGGCCTACCTTTGCTAGCTTAGTGTTGTTTAATACCGCGTTTAGGCCTTCCTTAGTGTGGGTTTCGATTAGGACACCGTTGTTGTTTATTTTGCGGATGTTGCGAATTTGTAGTTTTCCTTCGGTCGGGACGATGGAGGACTTAATTCTGTTTTTAGTTTCGGCACTGTTTGTGATGTTACTGTCTGCTTTTGGGTATACAGTGATAATGTTACGTGGGGGTTTGATGGCTTGCTGGGGTATGACGTCGGTTCTAATGTTGAGCATTTGTGCGTAGCTTGGTTTGGCCTGTTTTGCAAATTCAATTTGGGTTTTGATGTCTGAGATAGCCGCGGCGGCTCCGGTGACTGTGAGGGTTAATTCGTTTATTTTGTCTCGAAGATCCGAGTTTTCGGAGATTTCGGAGATTTTATGTTTGAGGACCTCGTTTTCCTTCTGCACGATTTTAATAGCTCCACTTACCTTATACATAAGCTTGGTGATAGCTTTCACGTCTGCATCATTGGATCTGATGTTATTTTCTTTGCAAAGGTTCTTGAGGCTGTCCTGTAGAAGCGTGAATAGAACATCTGTGTCATGGTGTCCTTTGCAGCATGGAGAAGGATCTTGTTCGCCGTCAGAACTTGTTCCGCCATTGTTCAGGTTCTTCTTTTTCTTGCATGGCTCGTTGTCAGGAGACTTCTCGTTGTCATCAATTGCCGTGTTGTTCCTTTTCAGGGGACACTCGGATTGGTAGTCCATCTCGACTTGGACTTGGCGTTCTGCCAATGGCAGTTACGCTAGTCCGACCAATGGGATGCGCTCCTGTGACGGCCAATGGCAGTTGTCCTCGCGCGGCCAATCACGGGGAAGAGCGTGAGCACTCGTCGGCCAATCACCAGTGGCGGTGGACGACCGTGGCGCCACCGCTCGGGACGCCACGCGAACTCGGACGCTACACTAGATACACTTGATTTAACACGAGACTTTAAAATGTTCGTGAATTCTCCTATTCCGCATGGAATTTAGCACTCAATGTCTTAAAATGCTCGTTTCCACTGGCACTGTACACTGGTGTATAGCACTTATTTATTCCGTCGATTTTTACCACTTTTTTGCACTATGATATACGGAGCACGATGTGACGTGACCGAAGCATTCGGCGGCCATCTTGGAAGTCCGCATAGATAGAGACATTTAGTATTGACCGCCTCCCTATTCGGGAGGACGCCGCACCTCGAGGTTTCCCTCATATCGGCAAAGTCAACCAGTTGCCTGGCTCCGCTATCTAGTTCCACAGCTGCGAGGGGACGAGTCCGTAGTTGTTGTGAACTTCGGGCTTGGAAAAACCCCTTTCTCACCGCTTAAGGATCATCGAAAGGGTAGACCGTCCTTTACAGGAAGTAACTCACTTAGCCGCTTCTCCGACGGCTCGACTCCGAGGAGACGCGCCGCCGTCGAAGCGTTTCCAGCGGGGGCCACGGGGAGGCGGAGTTACCAGCTTGACGCTCGGTCTCTTACAGGTTGGCACGGTCAAGCCGCTGGCCGTTACACCCTGCGATCACGATACCCGGGGTGTTAAGGGTATCGCCTGCGCTGATCGTCAGGGTGGTTGTTGTAGTTATGTGCCGGGAGTATTGGTGTTGTGCGTGAAACAGATTGTGCTTTATGAATGTGTGGGTACTGACCTTATCTAGTGCCGATTTCTCCTTCTCTGCGTCCTGCGTCACGAAGGCCTTGCCGGTATCGCCTCATCCTTTTATTATTGTCGCTGTGTCGAATCCGTGTCCAGTTTTCTTCTTTCTTCTTCAGGATGTTCCTCGTTGCTTCGTTGAATTCCTTTATATAGTCCTCGGTGATCCATTTGCTTGGCTCGGGTGGCCATTGGTGTCCGGTCTGTTCGACTCTTCCTCGGTAAGCTGCTCGTTCGTTCTCGTACTTCTCGCAGTTGATCAAGGTGTGCTCTGGTGTTTCCGCCTGTCCGCACTCGCATAGTTCGTTGTCTGCGAGTCCTAATTGCTTCAGCTTTGCTGCAAAGTCACCGTGGCCCGTCAAGAACTGTACGCTGTAGTGGTTTGGGATTAGCCATTTATTGTCCATCCTATCCTGGATGTTTGGAATTATCGTGTAGGTGTGTCTGCCTCTTGCTGAGCCTTGCCAACGTCTTTGCCATTCTGAGAGGATATGTTGCGTGATCGCTTCCGCTGATGGGGTGTCGTCCTCGTCCTCTGGGAACCGGTAGTTCGGTAGATTGAATGGAGTGTTGTTTCTGGCTGAATATCTTAGTTTTGCTTCTAATATTTTCAGGTCGATGGGTGGTGTTCCTGCGATGATTTGTAGTGCTTCCGTTGGACTCGAGGCATATGCCTTGAGTGTTCGGAGCAGGGCGAATCTTTGGGCTGCTGTGATGGTCCTGGTGTGGTGTGAGTTTGCTCTGTCTGCCCATGCTGCTGCGGCGTATGTTGCTATCGGAACGAAGGCTCCAGTGTAGAGGGTTTTGAGACTTTTGTACTTAAGTCCCCAGTCTCTGCGTGCGACTGTTGCTAGCCTGTTGAATTTTTCTGCACTTTTTGCCCTGATCTTTGCAGCATGCGTTTTGATGTGCATTCTTGTGTCTATATGGAGGCCGAGGTAGCGCACTGTTTGTGCCAGGTGTATTGACTTGTTGTACAGTCTGATAGTCGGCGGTCTTCTTATGTCGAGGGATCCTTTTAATAGCAACATTTCTGTTTTCTTGACTGATAGTGTGAGCTTTTCTTCTGTGCACCATTGTTGTGTAATTGTTGCTGCTTCTTGTCCTTGTTCCTCTAGCTCTTTTCTTGAGTTCCCGGTGATAAGAATGAGCAGGTCATCGGCGTAGGCGAAGACCTCGAGTCCTTTTGCCGTTAGTGTGTTGAGGAGGTCGTCAAAGACGAGATTCCACAGTGATGGGCCGAGAATTGATCCTTGCGGGCATCCTCTTGTGACCGTCTTTTGTACCTCGTTGTTTCTTCCTATTATTTTAACTGTTCTGTCGTTGAGGTAGTCGGCGATAAGCAGGTATATGTTTCTGGGGCAGTTCCGTTCCTTTAGGCGGTGGAGGATGCTGGGCCACCATACATTATCGAACGCTCCGGAGATGTCGAAGAGTATGGCTAAGGCGTATCTCTGTGGCGAGGCTTTCACCGTTTCTTGCATGTGTATTATTGCGTCCGTGGTGCATTTACCTTTTCTGAAGCCGTATTGTCTCTCTGATGCTAGCTCTGGATGTAAGAATACTGTTTCCAGTCGCCCGACGATTAATTTTTCGAGGCATTTCCCTATTACAGAGAGGAGACATATTGGTCTGTATGAATTTGGGGTAGAGTCGTCTTTGTCCGTGCCCTTAAGTAGTGCTCTGATCGAGCCGATTTTCCATTGGCTTGGGAAAACGCCATATTTCAAGCATTTGTTGTATAAATCTGTGTAGTTTTTCCTGAGGGTTCCGAATGTTGCTTTTAGTACTTCGACTTCGATGAGATCTGTTCCCGGTGCTTTCCTGTTTTTGAAACTGAAGATTGCTCTCTTAACCTCATCGAGGGTGAAATTTGGTTCGTCTGTTGTTTCTGGTGCTGTGCTGGTGTTTTCTCTCCTCTCTCTTTGACTGATTGAGTCCTCTGTGTCGTCGGGTACGAGGGCGTTCAGTAAATCCGCTGCTGCGTTGCTCCAGGTTGTTGGTCGGTTCTGGTTCACAGACGTCCTTGGTGTGACGAGGGCTTGTTCGGGTGTAAATTTCCTCATGCACAGCCGGTAGGTAGTTCCCCAAGGGTTGGCATTGCCTTCCCTTGTGACAAAAGCCTGCCAGCTGGCGTTTTTGGCTTTGTTAATTGCGTTTGTGTATTTCCTACGTTTTTCTCTGTGGGTGTTCCTTTTGAATTCTCTCTGGGCAGGGTTGTGTTCCTGCTGGAATGCCTTGCGGGTTCGGTAGGTGTCCTTTTTCATTTTTGTCAGTTCCTCTGTCCACCAGGGTACGGATCTGTGATGTTTCTTTTTGGCTTGTAATGCGTGCTTGCATGTGGTAATGATGCATTCTCTGATTCTGGTTGCGGCTTCTTCTATTCCCTGTCTGTCGTTGATGTCACTGTCTTGTAGGAACGTACTCTTATTTTCCAGGAGTTTGCGGTGAAAGTTTTCCCAATCCGCTTTGCTGGTGCGGAAGCGTGGTTCCTGTTGTTTGATTATGCCTGTTCTGTGGGGCCGTATGCTTAACATGATGATATTGTGGTCGCTTGTGGTCATCTCTTCTGCTACTCGCCAGTCTTTAATGAGATTAACCATGCTCTCCGTTGCAAGTGTGACATCTATGTTTGTGGATCCTGAATGCGACTGGAACGTTGGCGGGTTATCTGGTTCGTTTAGTACGTATAAGTTCAGTTCGGCTATTGTTTCTTCTAGTTTGTCTCCTCGTTCGTCGGTTATATCGCTGTACCATATCGATGATTTCGCGTTCACATCGGCTGCGCATAGATAGAGACATGTAGTGTAGACCACCCCCCGTGAGGGGAGTTCCGTACCTCGGGGATTCGCCCCATACCGGAAAGGTCGGCCGTTCATGTTTGGCACTCTACCCCTAGCGCCATCAGTTGCAAAGGAAACAGCCCGTAGGTGTTGTGGACTTGGGCATTGGAAAAACCCCTCGTTCACCAATTAAGGATCATCACAAAGGTAGACCGTCCCGTACGGGAAGTAACTCGCTTAGCCGCTACCGAATCGGCTTGCGCCGACCCAGGAGCGTTACCAGCGGGGGCCACGAGGAGGCGGAGTTACCAGCTTAGCGCTCGGTCTCTAGCAGGTTTCGTCAACGGTGTGGTAGCCGTTCTCATGACTATTTCACCCTACGATCCCGAATACCCAGTTGTTGAGGTATTACCTGCGAAGGATCGTCAGGGTTATTTTGCCTTTACTTCTCAAATGCCAAAGTCTATGCGACTAAGGCATATTTCCATTGCGTGTTTAAACGCAGCACAGCTCTTTTCTCGCAGCCCATGATTGGCTGGTCTTCCAGCTCTCTTGCAATTTATGCAAGTGGGTTTCTCTTCTTTCGACGGGCACTTCTCATATGTGTGCCCGTCTTTACCGCAGTGCCCGCACGTGTCGGTTTTGGCTCTGCAATGCTTTGCAACGTGCCCAAATGACTGGCATTTGAAGCACCTCGTTGCAGCGATATAGTCCTTAAGCCCGTAGGCTTGGAACCCTATGAAGACCCGGTTCCTGTCCAGCAGGATTTTCCTGGTCTTTACTGATACTTCTGCCCCCCAGTTGGTGGTTTCACTGTTCTTCTTGCCTGTTTTGAAGAGGAGTTTAAACTCCTCTTCTAGTTTTGCCTTCGAGTCAAGTTCCAAGTTTTGGTTCTTGATTGCTTTTTGGATATCCTCCTCGGATGTCTCCGAGGGGATTCCAAATATTATGATTTTTGGTCTCCTCTTGGGGAGGGGACCAATGTCTACTTTCTTAAGTAGTTTCTCGTTGCTGAGGACTTGCTCAAGGTCCTCAGCTGTTTCAGTCTCTATTAGAATACCGGAGTTCCCGAGTTTCCTCAGGTTCCGTATTCTTATTTTCTGTTCTGTCGGATTGATACAAAAAGAGAGAGTTACTCTGTTATTTCCAGAGTTTTGTCGACGGAGTAGTACATCCGTCCATTATTTGCTAATAACTCGGTAAATAATAGTAGTAGCGAGTTTGGTGTTATGATATATATTGTTAGAAACCGTCTATATTACAGTGATATCACGTCAAAAATCGTCTAGGACCGATACGGAAAAAGTTTCCTCTTAGCGGTGGGACTTAGAAAAATTTCCAGAGTTTTGTCGACGGAGTAGTACATCCGTCCATTATTTGCTAATAACTCGGTAAATAATAGTAGTAGCGAGTTTGGTGTTATGATATATATTGTTAGAAACCGTCTATATTACAGTGATATCACGTCGACACTCGCCTAGGACCGATACGGAAAAAGTTTCCTCTTAGCGGTGGGGCTTAGAAAAGTGTTCGTCCAACGTCCGACGGAGTAGTACATCCGTCCATTATTAGCTAATAACTCGGTAAATAATAGTAGTAGCGAGTTTGGTGTCATGATATATATTGTTAGAAACCGTCTATATTACAGTGATATCACATCGAAACTCGCCTAGGACCAATACGGAAAAAGTTTCCTCTTAGCGGTGGGGCTTAGAAAAATGTTCGTCCAACGTCCGACGGAGTAGTACATCCGTCCATTATTAGCTAATAACTCGGTAAATAATAGTAGTAGCGAGTTTGGTGTTATGATATATATTGTTAGAAACCGTCTATATTACAGTGATATCACGTCGAAAATCGTCTAGGACCGATACGGAAAAAGTTTCCTCTTAGCGGTGGGGCTTAGAAAAATGTTCGTCCAACGTCCGACGGAGTAGTACATCCGTCCATTATTAGCTAATAACTCGGTAAATAATAGTAGTAGCGAGTTTGGTGTCATGATATATATTGTTAGAAACCGTCTATATTACAGTGATATCACATCGAAACTCGCCTAGGACCAATACGGAAAAAGTTTCCTCTTAGCGGTGGGGCATAGAAAAATTTCCAGAGTTTTGTCGACGGAGTAGTACATCCGTCCATTATTTGCTAATAACTCGGTAAATAATAGTAGTAGCGAGTTTGGTGTTATGATATATATTGTTAGAAACCGTCTATATTACAGTGATATCACGTCAAAAATCGTCTAGGACCGATACGGAAAAAGTTTCCTCTTAGCGGTGGGACTTAGAAAAATTTTCGTCCAACGTCCGACGGAGTAGTACATCCGTCCATTATTTGCTAATAACTCGGTAAATAATAGTAGTAGCGAGTTTGTTGTTATGTTATATATTGTTAGAAACCGTCTATATTACAGTGATATCACGTCGAAAATCGTCTAGGACCGATACGGAAAAAGTTTCCTCTTAGCGGTGGGACTTAGAAAAATTTTCGTCCAACGTCCGACGGAGTAGTACATCCGTCCATTATTTGTTAATAACTCGGTAAATAATAGTAGTAGCGAGTTTGGTGTCATGATATATATTGTTAGAAACCGTCTATATTACAGTGATATCACATCGAAACTCGCCTAGGACCAATACGGAAAAAGTTTCCTCTTAGCGGTGGGGCTTAGAAAAATGTTCGTCCAACGTCCGACGGAGTAGTACATCCGTCCATTATTTGCTAATAACTCGGTAAATAATAGTAGTAGCGAGTTTGGTGTTATGATATATATTGTTAGAAACCGTCTATATTACAGTGATATCACGTCGACACTCGCCTAGGACCGATACGGAAAAAGTTTCCTCTTAGCGGTGGGGCTTAGAAAAGTGTTCGTCCAACGTCCGACGGAGTAGTACATCCGTCCATTATTAGCTAATAACTCGGTAAATAATAGTAGTAGCGAGTTTGGTGTCATGATATATATTGTTAGAAACCGTCTATATTACAGTGATATCACATCGAAACTCGCCTAGGACCAATACGGAAAAAGTTTCCTCTTAGCGGTGGGGCTTAGAAAAATGTTCGTCCAACGTCCGACGGAGTAGTACATCCGTCCATTATTAGCTAATAACTCGGTAAATAATAGTAGTAGCGAGTTTGGTGTTATGATATATATTGTTAGAAACCGTCTATATTACAGTGATATCACGTCGAAAATCGTCTAGGACCGATACGGAAAAAGTTTCCTCTTAGCGGTGGGGCTTAGAAAAATGTTCGTCCAACGTCCGACGGAGTAGTACATCCGTCCATTATTAGCTAATAACTCGGTAAATAATAGTAGTAGCGAGTTTGGTGTCATGATATATATTGTTAGAAACCGTCTATATTACAGTGATATCACATCGAAACTCGCCTAGGACCAATACGGAAAAAGTTTCCTCTTAGCGGTGGGGCATAGAAAAATTTCCAGAGTTTTGTCGACGGAGTAGTACATCCGTCCATTATTTGCTAATAACTCGGTAAATAATAGTAGTAGCGAGTTTGGTGTTATGATATATATTGTTAGAAACCGTCTATATTACAGTGATATCACGTCAAAAATCGTCTAGGACCGATACGGAAAAAGTTTCCTCTTAGCGGTGGGACTTAGAAAAATTTTCGTCCAACGTCCGACGGAGTAGTACATCCGTCCATTATTTGCTAATAACTCGGTAAATAATAGTAGTAGCGAGTTTGTTGTTATGTTATATATTGTTAGAAACCGTCTATATTACAGTGATATCACGTCGAAAATCGTCTAGGACCGATACGGAAAAAGTTTCCTCTTAGCGGTGGGACTTAGAAAAATTTTCGTCCAACGTCCGACGGAGTAGTACATCCGTCCATTATTTGTTAATAACTCGGTAAATAATAGTAGTAGCGAGTTTGGTGTCATGATATATATTGTTAGAAACCGTCTATATTACAGTGATATCACATCGAAACTCGCCTAGGACCAATACGGAAAAAGTTTCCTCTTAGCGGTGGGGCTTAGAAAAATGTTCGTCCAACGTCCGACGGAGTAGTACATCCGTCCATTATTAGCTAATAACTCGGTAAATAATAGTAGTAGCGAGTTTGTTGTTATGTTATATATTGTTAGAAACCGTCTATATTACAGTGATATCACGTCGAAAATCGTCTAGGACCGATACGGAAAAAGTTTCCTCTTAGCGGTGGGACTTAGAAAAATTTTCGTCCAACGTCCGACGGAGTAGTACATCCGTCCATTATTTGTTAATAACTCGGTAAATAATAGTAGTAGCGAGTTTGGTGTCATGATATATATTGTTAGAAACCGTCTATATTACAGTGATATCACGTCGAAAATCGTCTAGGACCGATACGGAAAAAGTTTCCTCTTAGCGGTGGGACTTAGAAAAATTTCCAGAGTTTTGTCGACGGAGTAGTACATCCGTCCATTATTTGCTAATAACACGGTAAATAATAGTAGTAGCGAGTTTGGTGTTATGATATATATTGTTAGAAACCGTCTATATTACAGTGATATCACGTCGAAACTCGCCTAGGACCGATACGGAAAAAGTTTCCTCTTAGCGGTGGGGCTTAGAAAAGTGTTCGTCCAACGTCCGACGGAGTAGTACATCCGTCCATTATTAGCTAATAACTCGGTAAATAATAGTAGTAGCGAGTTTGGTGTCATGATATATATTGTTAGAAACCGTCTATATTACAGTGATATCACGTCGAAAATCGTCTAGGACCGATACGGAAAAAGTTTCCTCTTAGCGGTGGGGCTTAGAAAAATGTTCGTCCAACGTCCGACGGAGTAGTACATCCGTCCATTATTTGCTAATAACTCGGTAAATAATAGTAGTAGCGAGTTTGGTGTCATGATATATATTTTTAGAAACCGTCTATATTACAGTGATATCACGTCGAAAATCGTCTAGGACCGATACGGAAAAAGTTTCCTCTTAGCGGTGGGGCTTAGAAAAATGTTCGTCCAACGTCCGACGGAGTAGTACATCCGTCCATTATTTGCTAATAACTCGGTAAATAATAGTAGTAGCGAGTTTGGTGTCATGATATATATTGTTAGAAACCGTCTATATTACAGTGATATCACATCGAAACTCGCCTAGGACCAATACGGAAAAAGTTTCCTCTTAGCGGTGGGGCTTAGAAAAATGTTCGTCCAACGTCCGACGGAGTAGTACATCCGTCCATTATTAGCTAATAACTCGGTAAATAATAGTAGTAGCGAGTTTGGTGTTATGATATATATTGTTAGAAACCGTCTATATTACAGTGATATCACGTCGAAAATCGTCTAGGACCGATACGGAAAAAGTTTCCTCTTAGCGGTGGGACTTAGAAAAATTTCCAGAGTTTTGTCGACGGAGTAGTACATCCGTCCATTATTTGCTAATAACTCGGTAAATAATAGTAGTAGCGAGTTTGGTGTTATGATATATATTGTTAGAAACCGTCTATATTACAGTGATATCACGTCGAAACTCGCCTAGGACCGATACGGAAAAAGTTTCCTCTTAGCGGTGGGGCTTAGAAAAGTGTTCGTCCAACGTCCGACGGAGTAGTACATCCGTCCATTATTAGCTAATAACTCGGTAAATAATAGTAGTAGCGAGTTTGGTGTCATGATATATATTGTTAGAAACCGTCTATATTACAGTGATATCACGTCGAAAATCGTCTAGGACCGATACGGAAAAAGTTTCCTCTTAGCGGTGGGGCTTAGAAAAATGTTCGTCCAACGTCCGACGGAGTAGTACATCCGTCCATTATTTGCTAATAACTCGGTAAATAATAGTAGTAGCGAGTTTGGTGTCATGATATATATTTTTAGAAACCGTCTATATTACAGTGATATCACGTCGAAAATCGTCTAGGACCGATACGGAAAAAGTTTCCTCTCAGCTGTGGGACTTAGAAAAATTTCCAGAGTTTTGTCGACGGAGTAGTACATCCGTCCATTATTTGCTAATAACTCGGTAAATAATAGTAGTAGCGAGTTTGGTGTTATGATATATATTGTTAGAAACCGTCTATATTACAGTGATATCACGTCAAAAATCGTCTAGGACCGATACGGAAAAAGTTTCCTCTTAGCGGTGGGACTTAGAAAAATTTTCGTCCAACGTCCGACGGAGTAGTACACCCGTCCATTATTTGCTAATAACTCGGTAAATAATAGTAGTAGCGAGTTTGGTGTTATGATATATATTGTTAGAAACCGTCTATATTACAGTGATATCACGTCGAAAATCGTCTAGGACCGATACGGAAAAAGTTTCCTCTTAGCGGTGGGGCTTAGAAAAATGTTCGTCCAACGTCCGACGGAGTAGTACATCCGTCCATTATTTGCTAATAACTCGGTAAATAATAGTAGTAGCGAGTTTGGTGTCATGATATATATTGTTAGAAACCGTCTATATTACAGTGATATCACATCGAAACTCGCCTAGGACCGATACGGAAAAAGTATCCTCTTAGCGGTGGGGCTTAGAAAAATGTTCGTCCAACGTCCGACGGAGTAGTACATCCGTCCATTATTAGCTAATAACTCGGTAAATAATAGTAGTAGCGAGTTTGGTGTTAGGATATATATTGTTAGAAACCGTCTATATTACAGTGATATCACGTCGAAACTCGCCTAGGACCGATACGGAAAAAGTTTCCTCTTAGCGGTGGGGCTTAGAAAAATGTTCGTCCAACGTCCGACGGAGTAGTACATCCGTCCATTATTAGCTAATAACTCGGTAAATAATAGTAGTAGCGAGTTTGGTGTTATGATATATATTGTTAGAAACCGTCTATATTACAGTGATATCACGTCGAAAATCGTCTAGGACCGATACGGAAAAAGTTTCCTCTTAGCGGTGGGGCTTAGAAAAATTTCCAGAGTTTTGTCGACGGAGTAGTACATCCGTCCATTATTTGCTAATAACTCGGTAAATAATAGTAGTAGCGAGTTTGGTGTTATGATATATATTGTTAGAAACCGTCTATATTACAGTGATATCACGTCAAAAATCGTCTAGGACCGATACGGAAAAAGTTTCCTCTTAAACGGTGGGACTTAGAAAAATTTTCGTCCAACGTCCGACGGAGTAGTACATCCGTCCATTATTTGCTAATAACTCGGTAAATAATAGTAGTAGCGAGTTTGTTGTTATGTTATATATTGTTAGAAACCGTCTATATTACAGTGATATCACGTCGAAAATCGTCTAGGACCGATACGGAAAAAGTTTCCTCTTAGCGGTGGGACTTAGAAAAATTTTCGTCCAACGTCCGACGGAGTAGTACATCCGTCCATTATTTGTTAATAACTCGGTAAATAATAGTAGTAGCGAGTTTGGTGTCATGATATATATTGTTAGAAACCGTCTATATTACAGTGATATCACGTCGAAAATCGTCTAGGACCGATACGGAAAAAGTTTCCTCTTAGCGGTGGGACTTAGAAAAATTTCCAGAGTTTTGTCGACGGAGTAGTACATCCGTCCATTATTTGCTAATAACTCGGTAAATAATAGTAGTAGCGAGTTTGGTGTCATGATATATATTTTTAGAAACCGTCTATATTACAGTGATATCACGTCGAAAATCGTCTAGGACCGATACGGAAAAAGTTTCCTCTCAGCTGTGGGACTTAGAAAAATTTCCAGAGTTTTGTCGACGGAGTAGTACATCCGTCCATTATTTGCTAATAACTCGGTAAATAATAGTAGTAGCGAGTTTGGTGTTATGATATATATTGTTAGAAACCGTCTATATTACAGTGATATCACGTCAAAAATCGTCTAGGACCGATACGGAAAAAGTTTCCTCTTAGCGGTGGGACTTAGAAAAATTTTCGTCCAACGTCCGACGGAGTAGTACACCCGTCCATTATTTGCTAATAACTCGGTAAATAATAGTAGTAGCGAGTTTGGTGTTATGATATATATTGTTAGAAACCGTCTATATTACAGTGATATCACGTCGAAAATCGTCTAGGACCGATACGGAAAAAGTTTCCTCTTAGCGGTGGGGCTTAGAAAAATGTTCGTCCAACGTCCGACGGAGTAGTACATCCGTCCATTATTTGCTAATAACTCGGTAAATAATAGTAGTAGCGAGTTTGGTGTCATGATATATATTGTTAGAAACCGTCTATATTACAGTGATATCACATCGAAACTCGCCTAGGACCGATACGGAAAAAGTATCCTCTTAGCGGTGGGGCTTAGAAAAATGTTCGTCCAACGTCCGACGGAGTAGTACATCCGTCCATTATTAGCTAATAACTCGGTAAATAATAGTAGTAGCGAGTTTGGTGTTAGGATATATATTGTTAGAAACCGTCTATATTACAGTGATATCACGTCGAAACTCGCCTAGGACCGATACGGAAAAAGTTTCCTCTTAGCGGTGGGGCTTAGAAAAATGTTCGTCCAACGTCCGACGGAGTAGTACATCCGTCCATTATTAGCTAATAACTCGGTAAATAATAGTAGTAGCGAGTTTGGTGTTATGATATATATTGTTAGAAACCGTCTATATTACAGTGATATCACGTCGAAAATCGTCTAGGACCGATACGGAAAAAGTTTCCTCTTAGCGGTGGGGCTTAGAAAAATTTCCAGAGTTTTGTCGACGGAGTAGTACATCCGTCCATTATTTGCTAATAACTCGGTAAATAATAGTAGTAGCGAGTTTGGTGTTATGATATATATTGTTAGAAACCGTCTATATTACAGTGATATCACGTCAAAAATCGTCTAGGACCGATACGGAAAAAGTTTCCTCTTAAACGGTGGGACTTAGAAAAATTTTCGTCCAACGTCCGACGGAGTAGTACATCCGTCCATTATTTGCTAATAACTCGGTAAATAATAGTAGTAGCGAGTTTGTTGTTATGTTATATATTGTTAGAAACCGTCTATATTACAGTGATATCACGTCGAAAATCGTCTAGGACCGATACGGAAAAAGTTTCCTCTTAGCGGTGGGACTTAGAAAAATTTTCGTCCAACGTCCGACGGAGTAGTACATCCGTCCATTATTTGTTAATAACTCGGTAAATAATAGTAGTAGCGAGTTTGGTGTCATGATATATATTGTTAGAAACCGTCTATATTACAGTGATATCACGTCGAAAATCGTCTAGGACCGATACGGAAAAAGTTTCCTCTTAGCGGTGGGACTTAGAAAAATTTCCAGAGTTTTGTCGACGGAGTAGTACATCCGTCCATTATTTGCTAATAACTCGGTAAATAATAGTAGTAGCGAGTTTGGTGTTATGATATATATTGTTAGAAACCGTCTATATTACAGTGATATCACGTCGAAACTCGCCTAGGACCGATACGGAAAAAGTTTCCTCTTAGCGGTGGGGCTTAGAAAAGTGTTCGTCCAACGTCCAACGGAGTAGTACATCCGTCCATTATTAGCTAATAACTCGGTAAATAATAGTAGTAGCGAGTTTGGTGTCATGATATATATTGTTAGAAACCGTCTATATTACAGTGATATCACGTCGAAAATCGTCTAGGACCGATACGGAAAAAGTTTCCTCTTAGCGGTGGGGCTTAGAAAAATGTTCGTCCAACGTCCGACGGAGTAGTACATCCGTCCATTATTTGCTAATAACTCGGTAAATAATAGTAGTAGCGAGTTTGGGGTCATGATATATATTGTTAGAAACCGTCTATATTACAGTGATATCACGTCGAAAATCGTCTAGGACCGATACGGAAAAAGTTTCCTCTTAGCGGTGGGGCTTAGAAAAATGTTCGTCCAACGTCCGACGGAGTAGTACATCCGTCCATTATTAGCTAATAACTCGGTAAATAATAGTAGTAGCGAGTTTGGTGTTATGATATATATTGTTAGAAACCGTCTATATTACAGTGATATCACATCGAAACTCGCCTAGGACCGATACGGAAAAAGTTTCCTCTTAGCGGTGGGGCTTAGAAAAATGTTCGTCCAACGTCCGACGGAGTAGTACATCCGTCCATTATTAGCTAATAACTCGGTAAATAATAGTAGTAGCGAGTTTGGTGTTATGATATATATTGTTAGAAACCGTCTATATTGCAGTGATATCACGTCGAAAATCGTCTAGGACCGATACGGAAAAAGTTTCCTCTTAGCGGTGGGGCTTAGAAAAATGTTCGTCCAACGTCCGACGGAGTAGTACATCCGTCAATTATTTGCTAATAACTCGGTAAATAATAGTAGTAGCGAGTTTGGTGTCATGATATATATTGTTAGAAACCGTCTATATTACAGTGATATCACGTCGAAAATCGTCTAGGACCGATACGGAAAAAGTTTCCTCTTAGCGGTGGGGCTTAGAAAAATGTTCGTCCAACGTCCGACGGAGTAGTACATCCGTCCATTATTTGCTAATAACTCGGTAAATAATAGTAGTAGCGAGTTTGGTGTCTTGATATATATTGTTAGAAACCGTCTATATTACAGTGATATCACGTCGAAAATCGTCTAGGACCGATACGGAAAAAGTTCTCTCTTAGCTGTGGGACTTAGAAAAATTTCCAGAGTTTTGTCGACGGAGTAGTACATCCGTCCATTATTTGCTAATAACTCGGTAAATAATAGTAGTAGCGAGTTTGTTGTTATGTTATATATTGTTAGAAACCGTCTATATTACAGTGATATCACGTCGAAAATCGTCTAGGACCGATACGGAAAAAGTTTCCTCTTAGCGGTGGGACTTAGAAAAATTTTCGTCCAACGTCCGACGGAGTAGTACATCCGTCCATTATTTGTTAATAACTCGGTAAATAATAGTAGTAGCGAGTTTGGTGTCATGATATATATTGTTAGAAACCGTCTATATTACAGTGATATCACGTCGAAAATCGTCTAGGACCGATACGGAAAAAGTTTCCTCTTAGCGGTGGGACTTAGAAAAATTTCCAGAGTTTTGTCGACGGAGTAGTACATCCGTCCATTATTTGCTAATAACTCGGTAAATAATAGTAGTAGCGAGTTTGGTGTTATGATATATATTGTTAGAAACCGTCTATATTACAGTGATATCACGTCGAAACTCGCCTAGGACCGATACGGAAAAAGTTTCCTCTTAGCGGTGGGGCTTAGAAAAGTGTTCGTCCAACGTCCAACGGAGTAGTACATCCGTCCATTATTAGCTAATAACTCGGTAAATAATAGTAGTAGCGAGTTTGGTGTCATGATATATATTGTTAGAAACCGTCTATATTACAGTGATATCACGTCGAAAATCGTCTAGGACCGATACGGAAAAAGTTTCCTCTTAGCGGTGGGGCTTAGAAAAATGTTCGTCCAACGTCCGACGGAGTAGTACATCCGTCCATTATTTGCTAATAACTCGGTAAATAATAGTAGTAGCGAGTTTGGGGTCATGATATATATTGTTAGAAACCGTCTATATTACAGTGATATCACGTCGAAAATCGTCTAGGACCGATACGGAAAAAGTTTCCTCTTAGCGGTGGGGCTTAGAAAAATGTTCGTCCAACGTCCGACGGAGTAGTACATCCGTCCATTATTAGCTAATAACTCGGTAAATAATAGTAGTAGCGAGTTTGGTGTTATGATATATATTGTTAGAAACCGTCTATATTACAGTGATATCACATCGAAACTCGCCTAGGACCGATACGGAAAAAGTTTCCTCTTAGCGGTGGGGCTTAGAAAAATGTTCGTCCAACGTCCGACGGAGTAGTACATCCGTCCATTATTAGCTAATAACTCGGTAAATAATAGTAGTAGCGAGTTTGGTGTTATGATATATATTGTTAGAAACCGTCTATATTACAGTGATATCACGTCGAAAATCGTCTAGGACCGATACGGAAAAAGTTTCCTCTTAGCGGTGGGGCTTAGAAAAATGTTCGTCCAACGTCCGACGGAGTAGTACATCCGTCAATTATTTGCTAATAACTCGGTAAATAATAGTAGTAGCGAGTTTGGTGTCATGATATATATTGTTAGAAACCGTCTATATTACAGTGATATCACGTCGAAAATCGTCTAGGACCGATACGGAAAAAGTTTCCTCTTAGCGGTGGGGCTTAGAAAAATGTTCGTCCAACGTCCGACGGAGTAGTACATCCGTCCATTATTTGCTAATAACTCGGTAAATAATAGTAGTAGCGAGTTTGGTGTCATGATATATATTGTTAGAAACCGTCTATATTACAGTGATATCACGTCGAAAATCGTCTAGGACCGATACGGAAAAAGTTCTCTCTTAGCTGTGGGACTTAGAAAAATTTCCAGAGTTTTGTCGACGGAGTAGTACATCCGTCCATTATTTGCTAATAACTCGGTAAATAATAGTAGTAGCGAGTTTGGGGTCATGATATATATTGTTAGAAACCGTCTATATTACAGTGATATCACGTCGAAAATCGTCTAGGACCGATACGGAAAAAGTTTCCTCTTAGCGGTGGGGCTTAGAAAAATGTTCGTCCAACGTCCGACGGAGTAGTACATCCGTCCATTATTAGCTAATAACTCGGTAAATAATAGTAGTAGCGAGTTTGGTGTTATGATATATATTGTTAGAAACCGTCTATATTACAGTGATATCACATCGAAACTCGCCTAGGAAAGATACGGAAAAAGTTTCCTCTTAGCGGTGGGGCTTAGAAAAATGTTCGTCCAACGTCCGACGGAGTAGTACATCCGTCCATTATTAGCTAATAACTCGGTAAATAATAGTAGTAGCGAGTTTGGTGTTATGATATATATTGTTAGAAACCGTCTATATTACAGTGATATCACGTCGAAAATCGTCTAGGACCGATACGGAAAAAGTTTCCTCTTAGCGGTGGGGCTTAGAAAAATGTTCGTCCAACGTCCGACGGAGTAGTACATCCGTCCATTATTAGCTAATAACTCGGTAAATAATAGTAGTAGCGAGTTTGGTGTTATGATATATATTGTTAGAAACCGTCTATATTACAGTGATATTACGTCGAAAATCGTCTAGGACCGATACGGAAAAAGTTTCCTCTTAGCGGTGGGACTTAGAAAAATTTTCGTCCAACGTCCGACGGAGTAGTACATCCGTCCATTATTTGCTAATAACTCGGTAAATAATAGTAGTAGCGAGTTTGGTGTTATGATATATATTGTTAGAAACCGTCTATATTACAGTGATATCACGTCGAAACTCGCCTAGGACCGATACGGAAAAAGTTTCCTCTTAGCGGTGGGGCTTAGAAAAATGTTCGTCCAACGTCCGACGGAGTAGTACATCCGTCCATTATTAGCTAATAACTCGGTAAATAATAGTAGTAGCGAGTTTGGTGTTATGATATATATTGTTAGAAACCGTCTATATTACAGTGATATCACGTCGAAAATCGTCTAGGACCGATACGGAAAAAGTTTCCTCTTAGCGGTGGGGCTTAGAAAAATGTTCGTCCAACGTCCGACGGAGTAGTACATCCGTCAATTATTTGCTAATAACTCGGTAAATAATAGTAGTAGCGAGTTTGGTGTCATGATATATATTGTTAGAAACCGTCTATATTACAGTGATATCACGTCGAAAATCGTCTAGGACCGATACGGAAAAAGTTTCCTCTTAGCGGTGGGGCTTAGAAAAATGTTCGTCCAACGTCCGACGGAGTAGTACATCCGTCCATTATTTGCTAATAACTCGGTAAATAATAGTAGTAGCGAGTTTGGTGTCATGATATATATTGTTAGAAACCGTCTATATTACAGTGATATCACGTCGAAAATCGTCTAGGACCGATACGGAAAAAGTTCTCTCTTAGCTGTGGGACTTAGAAAAATTTTCGTCCAACGTCCGACGGAGTAGTACACCCGTCCATTATTTGCTAATAACTCGGTAAATAATAGTAGTAGCGAGTTTGGTGTTATGATATATATTGTTAGAAACCGTCTATATTACAGTGATATCACGTCGAAAATCGTCTAGGACCGATACGGAAAAAGTTTCCTCTTAGCGGTGGGGCTTAGAAAAATGTTCGTCCAACGTCCGACGGAGTAGTACATCAGTCCATTATTTGCTAATAACTCGGTAAATAATAGTAGTAGCGAGTTTGGTGTCATGATATATATTGTTAGAAACCGTCTATATTACAGTGATATCACATCGAAACTCGCCTAGGACCAATACGGAAAAAGTTTCCTCTTAGCGGTGGGGCTTAGAAAAATGTTCGTCCAACGTCCGACGGAGTAGTACATCCGTCCATTATTAGCTAATAACTCGGTAAATAATAGTAGTAGCGAGTTTGGTGTCATGATATATATTGTTAGAAACCGTCTATATTACAGTGATATCACGTCGAAAATCGTCTAGGACCGATACGGAAAAAGTTTCCTCTTAGCGGTGGGGCTTAGAAAAATGTTCGTCCAACGTCCGACGGAGTAGTACATCCGTCCATTATTAGCTAATAACTCGGTAAATAATAGTAGTAGCGAGTTTGGTGTTATGATATATATTGTTAGAAACCGTCTATATTACAGTGATATCACATCGAAACTCGCCTAGGAAAGATACGGAAAAAGTTTCCTCTTAGCGGTGGGGCTTAGAAAAATGTTCGTCCAACGTCCGACGGAGTAGTACATCCGTCCATTATTAGCTAATAACTCGGTAAATAATAGTAGTAGCGAGTTTGGTGTTATGATATATATTGTCAGAAACCGTCTATATTACAGTGATATCACGTCGAAAATCGTCTAGGACCGATACGGAAAAAGTTTCCTCTTAGCGGTGGGGCTTAGAAAAATGTTCGTCCAACGTCCGACGGAGTAGTACATCCGTCCATTATTAGCTAATAACTCGGTAAATAATAGTAGTAGCGAGTTTGGTGTTATGATATATATTGTTAGAAACCGTCTATATTACAGTGATATCACGTCGAAAATCGTCTAGGACCGATACGGAAAAAGTTTCCTCTTAGCGGTGGGACTTAGAAAAATTTTCGTCCAACGTCCGACGGAGTAGTACATCCGTCCATTATTTGCTAATAACTCGGTAAATAATAGTAGTAGCGAGTTTGGTGTTATGATATATATTGTTAGAAACCGTCTATATTACAGTGATATCACGTCGAAACTCGCCTAGGACCGATACGGAAAAAGTTTCCTCTTAGCGGTGGGGCTTAGAAAAATGTTCGTCCAACGTCCGACGGAATAGTACATCCGTCCATTATTAGCTAATAACTCGGTAAATAATAGTAGTAGCGAGTTTGGTGTTATGATATATATTGTTAGAAACCGTCTATATTACAGTGATATCACGTCGAAAATCGTCTAGGACCGATACGGAAAAAGTTTCCTCTTAGCGGTGGGGCTTAGAAAAATTTCCAGAGTTTTGTCGACGGAGTAGTACATCCGTCCATTATTTGCTAATAACTCGGTAAATAATAGTAGTAGCGAGTTTGGTGTTATGATATATATTGTTAGAAACCGTCTATATTACAGTGATATCACGTCAAAAATCGTCTAGGACCGATACGGAAAAAGTTTCCTCTTAGCGGTGGGACTTAGAAAAATTTTCGTCCAACGTCCGACGGAGTAGTACATCCGTCCATTATTTGCTAATAACTCGGTAAATAATAGTAGTAGCGAGTTTGGTGTCATGATATATATTGTTAGAAACCGTCTATATTACAGTGATATCACGTCGAAAATCGTCTAGGACCGATACGGAAAAAGTTTCCTCTTAGCTGTGGGACTTAGAAAAATTTCCAGAGTTTTGTCGACGGAGTAGTACATCCGTCCATTATTTGCTAATAACTCGGTAAATAATAGTAGTAGCGAGTTTGGGGTCATGATATATATTGTTAGAAACCGTCTATATTACAGTGATATCACGTCGAAAATCGTCTAGGACCGATACGGAAAAAGTTTCCTCTTAGCGGTGGGGCTTAGAAAAATGTTCGTCCAACGTCCGACGGAGTAGTACATCCGTCCATTATTTGCTAATAACTCGGTAAATAATAGTAGTAGCGAGTTTGGTGTCATGATATATATTGTTAGAAACCGTCTATATTACAGTGATATCACGTCGAAAATCGTCTAGGACCGATACGGAAAAAGTTCTCTCTTAGCTGTGGGACTTAGAAAAATTTTCGTCCAACGTCCGACGGAGTAGTACACCCGTCCATTATTTGCTAATAACTCGGTAAATAATAGTAGTAGCGAGTTTGGTGTTATGATATATATTGTTAGAAACCGTCTATATTACAGTGATATCACGTCGAAAATCGTCTAGGACCGATACGGAAAAAGTTTCCTCTTAGCGGTGGGGCTTAGAAAAATGTTCGTCCAACGTCCGACGGAGTAGTACATCAGTCCATTATTTGCTAATAACTCGGTAAATAATAGTAGTAGCGAGTTTGGTGTCATGATATATATTGTTAGAAACCGTCTATATTACAGTGATATCACATCGAAACTCGCCTAGGACCAATACGGAAAAAGTTTCCTCTTAGCGGTGGGGCTTAGAAAAATGTTCGTCCAACGTCCGACGGAGTAGTACATCCGTCCATTATTAGCTAATAACTCGGTAAATAATAGTAGTAGCGAGTTTGGTGTCATGATATATATTGTTAGAAACCGTCTATATTACAGTGATATCACGTCGAAAATCGTCTAGGACCGATACGGAAAAAGTTTCCTCTTAGCGGTGGGGCTTAGAAAAATGTTCGTCCAACGTCCGACGGAGTAGTACATCCGTCCATTATTAGCTAATAACTCGGTAAATAATAGTAGTAGCGAGTTTGGTGTTATGATATATATTGTTAGAAACCGTCTATATTACAGTGATATCACATCGAAACTCGCCTAGGAAAGATACGGAAAAAGTTTCCTCTTAGCGGTGGGGCTTAGAAAAATGTTCGTCCAACGTCCGACGGAGTAGTACATCCGTCCATTATTAGCTAATAACTCGGTAAATAATAGTAGTAGCGAGTTTGGTGTTATGATATATATTGTCAGAAACCGTCTATATTACAGTGATATCACGTCGAAAATCGTCTAGGACCGATACGGAAAAAGTTTCCTCTTAGCGGTGGGGCTTAGAAAAATGTTCGTCCAACGTCCGACGGAGTAGTACATCCGTCCATTATTAGCTAATAACTCGGTAAATAATAGTAGTAGCGAGTTTGGTGTTATGATATATATTGTTAGAAACCGTCTATATTACAGTGATATCACGTCGAAAATCGTCTAGGACCGATACGGAAAAAGTTTCCTCTTAGCGGTGGGACTTAGAAAAATTTTCGTCCAACGTCCGACGGAGTAGTACATCCGTCCATTATTTGCTAATAACTCGGTAAATAATAGTAGTAGCGAGTTTGGTGTTATGATATATATTGTTAGAAACCGTCTATATTACAGTGATATCACGTCGAAACTCGCCTAGGACCGATACGGAAAAAGTTTCCTCTTAGCGGTGGGGCTTAGAAAAATGTTCGTCCAACGTCCGACGGAATAGTACATCCGTCCATTATTAGCTAATAACTCGGTAAATAATAGTAGTAGCGAGTTTGGTGTTATGATATATATTGTTAGAAACCGTCTATATTACAGTGATATCACGTCGAAAATCGTCTAGGACCGATACGGAAAAAGTTTCCTCTTAGCGGTGGGGCTTAGAAAAATTTCCAGAGTTTTGTCGACGGAGTAGTACATCCGTCCATTATTTGCTAATAACTCGGTAAATAATAGTAGTAGCGAGTTTGGTGTTATGATATATATTGTTAGAAACCGTCTATATTACAGTGATATCACGTCGAAAATCGTCTAGGACCGATACGGAAAAAGTTTCCTCTTAGCGGTGGGGCTTAGAAAAATGTTCGTCCAACGTCCGACGGAGTAGTACATCCGTCCATTATTTGCTAATAACTCGGTAAATAATAGTAGTAGCGAGTTTGGGGTCATGATATATATTGTTAGAAACCGTCTATATTACAGTGATATCACGTCGAAAATCGTCTAGGACCGATACGGAAAAAGTTTCCTCTTAGCGGTGGGGCTTAGAAAAATGTTCGTCCAACGTCCGACGGAGTAGTACATCCGTCCATTATTAGCTAATAACTCGGTAAATAATAGTAGTAGCGAGTTTGGTGTTATGATATATATTGTTAGAAACCGTCTATATTACAGTGATATCACATCGAAACTCGCCTAGGACCGATACGGAAAAAGTTTCCTCTTAGCGGTGGGGCTTAGAAAAATGTTCGTCCAACGTCCGACGGAGTAGTACATCCGTCCATTATTAGCTAATAACTCGGTAAATAATAGTAGTAGCGAGTTTGGTGTTATGATATATATTGTTAGAAACCGTCTATATTACAGTGATATCACGTCGAAAATCGTCTAGGACCGATACGGAAAAAGTTTCCTCTTAGCGGTGGGGCTTAGAAAAATGTTCGTCCAGCGTCCGACGGAGTAGTACATCCGTCAATTATTTGCTAATAACTCGGTAAATAATAGTAGTAGCGAGTTTGGTGTCATGATATATATTGTTAGAAACCGTCTATATTACAGTGATATCACGTCGAAAATCGTCTAGGACCGATACGGAAAAAGTTTCCTCTTAGCGGTGGGGCTTAGAAAAATGTTCGTCCAACGTCCGACGGAGTAGTACATCCGTCCATTATTAGCTAATAACTCGGTAAATAATAGTAGTAGCGAGTTTGGTGTTATGATATATATTGTTAGAAACCGTCTATATTACAGTGATATCACATCGAAACTCGCCTAGGAAAGATACGGAAAAAGTTTCCTCTTAGCGGTGGGGCTTAGAAAAATGTTCGTCCAACGTCCGACGGAGTAGTACATCCGTCCATTATTAGCTAATAACTCGGTAAATAATAGTAGTAGCGAGTTTGGTGTTATGATATATATTGTCAGAAACCGTCTATATTACAGTGATATCACGTCGAAAATCGTCTAGGACCGATACGGAAAAAGTTTCCTCTTAGCGGTGGGGCTTAGAAAAATGTTCGTCCAAGGTCCGACGGAGTAGTACATCCGTCCATTATTAGCTAATAACTCGGTAAATAATAGTAGTAGCGAGTTTGGTGTTATGATATATATTGTTAGAAACCGTCTATATTACAGTGATATCACGTCGAAAATCGTCTAGGACCGATACGGAAAAAGTTTCCTCTTAGCGGTGGGACTTAGAAAAATTTTCGTCCAACGTCCGACGGAGTAGTACATCCGTCCATTATTTGCTAATAACTCGGTAAATAATAGTAGTAGCGAGTTTGGTGTTATGATATATATTGTTAGAAACCGTCTATATTACAGTGATATCACGTCGAAACTCGCCTAGGACCGATACGGAAAAAGTTTCCTCTTAGCGGTGGGGCTTAGAAAAATGTTCGTCCAACGTCCGACGGAGTAGTACATCCGTCCATTATTAGCTAATAACTCGGTAAATAATAGTAGTAGCGAGTTTGGTGTTATGATATATATTGTTAGAAACCGTCTATATTACAGTGATATCACGTCAAAAATCGTCTAGGACCGATACGGAAAAAGTTTCCTCTTAGCGGTGGGACTTAGAAAAATTTTCGTCCAACGTCCGACGGAGTAGTACATCCGTCCATTATTTGCTAATAACTCGGTAAATAATAGTAGTAGCGAGTTTGGTGTCATGATATATATTGTTAGAAACCGTCTATATTACAGTGATATCACGTCGAAAATCGTCTAGGACCGATACGGAAAAAGTTTCCTCTTAGCTGTGGGACTTAGAAAAATTTCCAGAGTTTTGTCGACGGAGTAGTACATCCGTCCATTATTTGCTAATAACTCGGTAAATAATAGTAGTAGCGAGTTTGGGGTCATGATATATATTGTTAGAAACCGTCTATATTACAGTGATATCACGTCGAAAATCGTCTAGGACCGATACGGAAAAAGTTTCCTCTTAGCGGTGGGGCTTAGAAAAATGTTCGTCCAACGTCCGACGGAGTAGTACATCCGTCCATTATTTGCTAATAACTCGGTAAATAATAGTAGTAGCGAGTTTGGTGTCATGATATATATTGTTAGAAACCGTCTATATTACAGTGATATCACGTCGAAAATCGTCTAGGACCGATACGGAAAAAGTTCTCTCTTAGCTGTGGGACTTAGAAAAATTTTCGTCCAACGTCCGACGGAGTAGTACACCCGTCCATTATTTGCTAATAACTCGGTAAATAATAGTAGTAGCGAGTTTGGTGTTATGATATATATTGTTAGAAACCGTCTATATTACAGTGATATCACGTCGAAAATCGTCTAGGACCGATACGGAAAAAGTTTCCTCTTAGCGGTGGGGCTTAGAAAAATGTTCGTCCAACGTCCGACGGAGTAGTACATCAGTCCATTATTTGCTAATAACTCGGTAAATAATAGTAGTAGCGAGTTTGGTGTCATGATATATATTGTTAGAAACCGTCTATATTACAGTGATATCACATCGAAACTCGCCTAGGACCAATACGGAAAAAGTTTCCTCTTAGCGGTGGGGCTTAGAAAAATGTTCGTCCAACGTCCGACGGAGTAGTACATCCGTCCATTATTAGCTAATAACTCGGTAAATAATAGTAGTAGCGAGTTTGGTGTCATGATATATATTGTTAGAAACCGTCTATATTACAGTGATATCACGTCGAAAATCGTCTAGGACCGATACGGAAAAAGTTTCCTCTTAGCGGTGGGGCTTAGAAAAATGTTCGTCCAACGTCCGACGGAGTAGTACATCCGTCCATTATTAGCTAATAACTCGGTAAATAATAGTAGTAGCGAGTTTGGTGTTATGATATATATTGTTAGAAACCGTCTATATTACAGTGATATCACATCGAAACTCGCCTAGGAAAGATACGGAAAAAGTTTCCTCTTAGCGGTGGGGCTTAGAAAAATGTTCGTCCAACGTCCGACGGAGTAGTACATCCGTCCATTATTAGCTAATAACTCGGTAAATAATAGTAGTAGCGAGTTTGGTGTTATGATATATATTGTCAGAAACCGTCTATATTACAGTGATATCACGTCGAAAATCGTCTAGGACCGATACGGAAAAAGTTTCCTCTTAGCGGTGGGGCTTAGAAAAATGTTCGTCCAACGTCCGACGGAGTAGTACATCCGTCCATTATTAGCTAATAACTCGGTAAATAATAGTAGTAGCGAGTTTGGTGTTATGATATATATTGTTAGAAACCGTCTATATTACAGTGATATCACGTCGAAAATCGTCTAGGACCGATACGGAAAAAGTTTCCTCTTAGCGGTGGGACTTAGAAAAATTTTCGTCCAACGTCCGACGGAGTAGTACATCCGTCCATTATTTGCTAATAACTCGGTAAATAATAGTAGTAGCGAGTTTGGTGTTATGATATATATTGTTAGAAACCGTCTATATTACAGTGATATCACGTCGAAACTCGCCTAGGACCGATACGGAAAAAGTTTCCTCTTAGCGGTGGGGCTTAGAAAAATGTTCGTCCAACGTCCGACGGAATAGTACATCCGTCCATTATTAGCTAATAACTCGGTAAATAATAGTAGTAGCGAGTTTGGTGTTATGATATATATTGTTAGAAACCGTCTATATTACAGTGATATCACGTCGAAAATCGTCTAGGACCGATACGGAAAAAGTTTCCTCTTAGCGGTGGGGCTTAGAAAAATTTCCAGAGTTTTGTCGACGGAGTAGTACATCCGTCCATTATTTGCTAATAACTCGGTAAATAATAGTAGTAGCGAGTTTGGTGTTATGATATATATTGTTAGAAACCGTCTATATTACAGTGATATCACGTCGAAAATCGTCTAGGACCGATACGGAAAAAGTTTCCTCTTAGCGGTGGGGCTTAGAAAAATGTTCGTCCAACGTCCGACGGAGTAGTACATCCGTCCATTATTTGCTAATAACTCGGTAAATAATAGTAGTAGCGAGTTTGGGGTCATGATATATATTGTTAGAAACCGTCTATATTACAGTGATATCACGTCGAAAATCGTCTAGGACCGATACGGAAAAAGTTTCCTCTTAGCGGTGGGGCTTAGAAAAATGTTCGTCCAACGTCCGACGGAGTAGTACATCCGTCCATTATTAGCTAATAACTCGGTAAATAATAGTAGTAGCGAGTTTGGTGTTATGATATATATTGTTAGAAACCGTCTATATTACAGTGATATCACATCGAAACTCGCCTAGGACCGATACGGAAAAAGTTTCCTCTTAGCGGTGGGGCTTAGAAAAATGTTCGTCCAACGTCCGACGGAGTAGTACATCCGTCCATTATTAGCTAATAACTCGGTAAATAATAGTAGTAGCGAGTTTGGTGTTATGATATATATTGTTAGAAACCGTCTATATTACAGTGATATCACGTCGAAAATCGTCTAGGACCGATACGGAAAAAGTTTCCTCTTAGCGGTGGGGCTTAGAAAAATGTTCGTCCAGCGTCCGACGGAGTAGTACATCCGTCAATTATTTGCTAATAACTCGGTAAATAATAGTAGTAGCGAGTTTGGTGTCATGATATATATTGTTAGAAACCGTCTATATTACAGTGATATCACGTCGAAAATCGTCTAGGACCGATACGGAAAAAGTTTCCTCTTAGCGGTGGGGCTTAGAAAAATGTTCGTCCAACGTCCGACGGAGTAGTACATCCGTCCATTATTAGCTAATAACTCGGTAAATAATAGTAGTAGCGAGTTTGGTGTTATGATATATATTGTTAGAAACCGTCTATATTACAGTGATATCACATCGAAACTCGCCTAGGAAAGATACGGAAAAAGTTTCCTCTTAGCGGTGGGGCTTAGAAAAATGTTCGTCCAACGTCCGACGGAGTAGTACATCCGTCCATTATTAGCTAATAACTCGGTAAATAATAGTAGTAGCGAGTTTGGTGTTATGATATATATTGTCAGAAACCGTCTATATTACAGTGATATCACGTCGAAAATCGTCTAGGACCGATACGGAAAAAGTTTCCTCTTAGCGGTGGGGCTTAGAAAAATGTTCGTCCAAGGTCCGACGGAGTAGTACATCCGTCCATTATTAGCTAATAACTCGGTAAATAATAGTAGTAGCGAGTTTGGTGTTATGATATATATTGTTAGAAACCGTCTATATTACAGTGATATCACGTCGAAAATCGTCTAGGACCGATACGGAAAAAGTTTCCTCTTAGCGGTGGGACTTAGAAAAATTTTCGTCCAACGTCCGACGGAGTAGTACATCCGTCCATTATTTGCTAATAACTCGGTAAATAATAGTAGTAGCGAGTTTGGTGTTATGATATATATTGTTAGAAACCGTCTATATTACAGTGATATCACGTCGAAACTCGCCTAGGACCGATACGGAAAAAGTTTCCTCTTAGCGGTGGGGCTTAGAAAAATGTTCGTCCAACGTCCGACGGAGTAGTACATCCGTCCATTATTAGCTAATAACTCGGTAAATAATAGTAGTAGCGAGTTTGGTGTTATGATATATATTGTTAGAAACCGTCTATATTACAGTGATATCACGTCGAAAATCGTCTAGGACCGATACGGAAAAAGTTTCCTCTTAGCGGTGGGGCTTAGAAAAATGTTCGTCCAACGTCCGACGGAGTAGTACATCCGTCCATTATTAGCTAATAACTCGGTAAATAATAGTAGTAGCGAGTTTGGTGTTATGATATATATTGTTAGAAACCGTCTATATTACAGTGATATCACATCGAAACTCGCCTAGGACCGATACGGAAAAAGTTTCCTCTTAGCGGTGGGGCTTAGAAAAATGTTCGTCCAACGTCCGACGGAGTAGTACATCCGTCCATTATTAGCTAATAACTCGGTAAATAATAGTAGTAGCGAGTTTGGTGTTATGATATATATTGTTAGAAACCGTCTATATTACAGTGATATCACGTCGAAAATCGTCTAGGACCGATACGGAAAAAGTTTCCTCTTAGCGGTGGGGCTTAGAAAAATGTTCGTCCAACGTCCGACGGAGTAGTACATCCGTCAATTATTTGCTAATAACTCGGTAAATAATAGTAGTAGCGAGTTTGGTGTCATGATATATATTGTTAGAAACCGTCTATATTACAGTGATATCACGTCGAAAATCGTCTAGGACCGATACGGAAAAAGTTTCCTCTTAGCGGTGGGGCTTAGAAAAATGTTCGTCCAACGTCCGACGGAGTAGTACATCCGTCCATTATTAGCTAATAACTCGGTAAATAATAGTAGTAGCGAGTTTGGTGTTATGATATATATTGTTAGAAACCGTCTATATTACAGTGATATCACATCGAAACTCGCCTAGGAAAGATACGGAAAAAGTTTCCTCTTAGCGGTGGGGCTTAGAAAAATGTTCGTCCAACGTCCGACGGAGTAGTACATCCGTCCATTATTAGCTAATAACTCGGTAAATAATAGTAGTAGCGAGTTTGGTGTTATGATATATATTGTCAGAAACCGTCTATATTACAGTGATATCACGTCGAAAATCGTCTAGGACCGATACGGAAAAAGTTTCCTCTTAGCGGTGGGGCTTAGAAAAATGTTCGTCCAACGTCCGACGGAGTAGTACATCCGTCCATTATTAGCTAATAACTCGGTAAATAATAGTAGTAGCGAGTTTGGTGTTATGATATATATTGTTAGAAACCGTCTATATTACAGTGATATCACGTCGAAAATCGTCTAGGACCGATACGGAAAAAGTTTCCTCTTAGCGGTGGGACTTAGAAAAATTTTCGTCCAACGTCCGACGGAGTAGTACATCCGTCCATTATTTGCTAATAACTCGGTAAATAATAGTAGTAGCGAGTTTGGTGTTATGATATATATTGTTAGAAACCGTCTATATTACAGTGATATCACGTCGAAACTCGCCTAGGACCGATACGGAAAAAGTTTCCTCTTAGCGGTGGGGCTTAGAAAAATGTTCGTCCAACGTCCGACGGAGTAGTACATCCGTCCATTATTAGCTAATAACTCGGTAAATAATAGTAGTAGCGAGTTTGGTGTTATGATATATATTGTTAGAAACCGTCTATATTACAGTGATATCACGTCGAAAATCGTCTAGGACCGATACGGAAAAAGTTTCCTCTTAGCGGTGGGGCTTAGAAAAATGTTCGTCCAACGTCCGACGGAGTAGTACATCCGTCCATTATTAGCTAATAACTCGGTAAATAATAGTAGTAGCGAGTTTGGTGTTATGATATATATTGTTAGAAACCGTCTATATTACAGTGATATCACGTCGAAAATCGTCTAGGACCGATACGGAAAAAGTTTCCTCTTAGCGGTGGGACTTAGAAAAATGTTCGTCCAACGTCCGACGGAGTAGTACATCCGTCCATTATTTGCTAATAACTCGGTAAATAATAGTAGTAGCGAGTTTGGTGTTATGATATATATTGTTAGAAACCGTCTATATTACAGTGATATCACGTCGAAACTCGCCTAGGACCGATACGGAAAAAGTTTCCTCTTAGCGGTGGGGCTTAGAAAAGTGTTCGTCCAACGTCCGACGGAGTAGTACATCCGTCCATTATTAGCTAATAACTCGGTAAATAATAGTAGTAGCGAGTTTGGTGTCATGATATATATTGTTAGAAACCGTCTATATTACAGTGATATCACGTCGAAAATCGTCTAGGACCGATACGGAAAAAGTTTCCTCTTAGCTGTGGGACTTAGAAAAGTGTTCGTCCAACGTCCAACGGAGTAGTACATCCGTCCATTATTAGCTAATAACTCGGTAAATAATAGTAGTAGCGAGTTTGGTGTCATGATATATATTGTTAGAAACCGTCTATATTACAGTGATATCACGTCGAAAATCGTCTAGGACCGATACGGAAAAAGTTTCCTCTTAGCGGTGGGGCTTAGAAAAATGTTCGTCCAACGTCCGACGGAGTAGTACATCCGTCCATTATTTGTTAATAACTCGGTAAATAATAGTAGTAGCGAGTTTGGTGTCATGATATATATTGTTAGAAACCGTCTATATTACAGTGATATCACGTCGAAAATCGTCTAGGACCGATACGGAAAAAGTTTCCTCTTAGCGGTGGGACTTAGAAAAATTTCCAGAGTTTTGTCGACGGAGTAGTACATCCGTCCATTATTTGCTAATAACTCGGTAAATAATAGTAGTAGCGAGTTTGGTGTCATGATATATATTGTTAGAAACCGTCTATATTACAGTGATATCACGTCGAAAATCGTCTAGGACCGATACGGAAAAAGTTTCCTCTTAGCGGTGGGGCTTAGAAAAATGTTCGTCCAACGTCCGACGGAGTAGTACATCCGTCCATTATTTGCTAATAACTCGGTAAATAATAGTAGTAGCGAGTTTGGTGTCATGATATATATTGTTAGAAACCGTCTATATTACAGTGATATCACGTCGAAAATCGTCTAGGACCGATACGGAAAAAGTTTCCTCTTAGCGGTGGGACTTAGAAAAATTTCCAGAGTTTTGTCGACGGAGTAGTACATCCGTCCATTATTAGCTAATAACTCGGTAAATAATAGTAGTAGCGAGTTTGGTGTCATGATATATATTGTTAGAAACCGTCTATATTACAGTGATATCACGTCGAAAATCGTCTAGGACCGATACGGAAAAAGTTTCCTCTTAGCGGTGGGGCTTAGAAAAATGTTCGTCCAACGTCCGACGGAGTAGTACATCCGTCCATTATTTGTTAATAACTCGGTAAATAATAGTAGTAGCGAGTTTGGTGTCATGATATATATTGTTAGAAACCGTCTATATTACAGTGATATCACGTCGAAAATCGTCTAGGACCGATACGGAAAAAGTTTCCTCTTAGCGGTGGGACTTAGAAAAATTTCCAGAGTTTTGTCGACGGAGTAGTACATCCGTCCATTATTTGCTAATAACTCGGT
The DNA here is from genome assembly GCF_050948215.1 of Halictus rubicundus. Taxonomy (NCBI): domain Eukaryota; kingdom Metazoa; phylum Arthropoda; class Insecta; order Hymenoptera; family Halictidae; genus Halictus; species Halictus rubicundus. The sequence continues at coordinate 315,632 of NW_027488679.1, read as the reverse complement.
AAATAATAGTAGTAGCGAGTTTGGTGTTATGATATATATTGTTAGAAACCGTCTATATTACAGTGATATCACGTCGAAACTCGCCTAGGACCGATACGGAAAAAGTTTCCTCTTAGCGGTGGGGCTTAGAAAAGTGTTCGTCCAACGTCCGACGGAGTAGTACATCCGTCCATTATTAGCTAATAACTCGGTAAATAATAGTAGTAGCGAGTTTGGTGTCATGATATATATTGTTAGAAACCGTCTATATTACAGTGATATCACGTCGAAAATCGTCTAGGACCGATACGGAAAAAGTTTCCTCTTAGCTGTGGGACTTAGAAAAATTTTCGTCCAACGTCCGACGGAGTAGTACACCCGTCCATTATTTGCTAATAACTCGGTAAATAATAGTAGTAGCGAGTTTGGTGTTATGATATATATTGTTAGAAACCGTCTATATTACAGTGATATCACGTCGAAAATCGTCTAGGACCGATACGGAAAAAGTTTCCTCTTAGCGGTGGGGCTTAGAAAAATGTTCGTCCAACGTCCGACGGAGTAGTACATCAGTCCATTATTTGCTAATAACTCGGTAAATAATAGTAGTAGCGAGTTTGGTGTCATGATATATATTGTTAGAAACCGTCTATATTACAGTGATATCACATCGAAACTCGCCTAGGACCAATACGGAAAAAGTTTCCTCTTAGCGGTGGGGCTTAGAAAAATGTTCGTCCAACGTCCGACGGAGTAGTACATCCGTCCATTATTTGCTAATAACTCGGTAAATAATAGTAGTAGCGAGTTTGTTGTTATGTTATATATTGTTAGAAACCGTCTATATTACAGTGATATCACGTCGAAAATCGTCTAGGACCGATACGGAAAAAGTTTACTCTTAGCGGTGGGACTTAGAAAAATTTTCGTCCAACGTCCGACGGAGTAGTACATCCGTCCATTATTTGTTAATAACTCGGTAAATAATAGTAGTAGCGAGTTTGGTGTCATGATATATAGTGTTAGAAACCGTCTATATTACAGTGATATCACATCGAAACTCGCCTAGGACCAATACGGAAAAAGTTTCCTCTTAGCGGTGGGGCTTAGAAAAATGTTCGTCCAACGTCCGACGGAGTAGTACATCCGTCCATTATTAGCTAATAACTCGGTAAATAATAGTAGTAGCGAGTTTGGTGTTATGATATATATTGTTAGAAACCGTCTATATTACAGTGATATCACGTCGAAAATCGTCTAGGACCGATACGGAAAAAGTTTCCTCTTAGCGGTGGGGCTTAGAAAAATTTCCAGAGTTTTGTCGACGGAGTAGTACATCCGTCCATTATTTGCTAATAACTCGGTAAATAATAGTAGTAGCGAGTTTGGGGTCATGATATATATTGTTAGAAACCGTCTATATTACAGTGATATCACGTCGAAAATCGTCTAGGACCGATACGGAAAAAGTTTCCTCTTAGCGGTGGGGCTGAGAAAAATGTTCGTCCAACGTCCGACGGAGTAGTACATCCGTCCATTATTAGCTAATAACTCGGTAAATAATAGTAGTAGCGAGTTTGGTGTTATGATATATATTGTTAGAAACCGTCTATATTACAGTGATATCACGTCGAAAATCGTCTAGGACCGATACGGAAAAAGTTTCCTCTTAGCGGTGGGGCTTAGAAAAATTTCCAGAGTTTTGTCGACGGAGTAGTACATCCGTCCATTATTTGCTAATAACTCGGTAAATAATAGTAGTAGCGAGTTTGGTGTTATGATATATATTGTTAGAAACCGTCTATATTACAGTGATATCACGTCAAAAATCGTCTAGGACCGATACGGAAAAAGTTTCCTCTTAGCGGTGGGACTTAGAAAAATGTTCGTCCAACGTCCGACGGAGTAGTACATCCGTCCATTATTTGCTAATAACTCGGTAAATAATAGTAGTAGCGAGTTTGTTGTTATGTTATATATTGTTAGAAACCGTCTATATTACAGTGATATCACATCGAAACTCGCCTAGGACCGATACGGAAAAAGTTTCCTCTTAGCGGTGGGGCTTAGAAAAATGTTCGTCCAACGTCCGACGGAGTAGTACATCCGTCCATTATTAGCTAATAACTCGGTAAATAATAGTAGTAGCGAGTTTGGTGTTATGATATATATTGTTAGAAACCGTCTATATTACAGTGATATCACGTCGAAAATCGTCTAGGACCGATACGGAAAAAGTTTCCTCTTAGCGGTGGGGCTTAGAAAAATGTTCGTCCAACGTCCGACGGAGTAGTACATCCGTCAATTATTTGCTAATAACTCGGTAAATAATAGTAGTAGCGAGTTTGGTGTCATGATATATATTGTTAGAAACCGTCTATATTACAGTGATATCACGTCGAAAATCGTCTAGGACCGATACGGAAAAAGTTTCCTCTTAGCGGTGGGGCTTAGAAAAATTTCCAGAGTTTTGTCGACGGAGTAGTACATCCGTCCATTATTTGCTAATAACTCGGTAAATAATAGTAGTAGCGAGTTTGGTGTTATGATATATATTGTTAGAAACCGTCTATATTACAGTGATATCACGTCGAAAATCGTCTAGGACCGATACGGAAAAGTTTCCTCTTAGCGGTGGGACTTAGAAAAATTTCCAGAGTTTTGTCGACGGAGTAGTACATCCGTCCATTATTTGCTAATAACTCGGTAAATAATAGTAGTAGCGAGTTTGGTGTCATGATATATATTGTTAGAAACCGTCTATATTACAGTGATATCACGTCGAAAATCGTCTAGGACCGATACGGAAAAAGTTTCCTCTTAGCGGTTGGACTTAGAAAAATTTTCGTCCAACGTCCGACGGAGTAGTACATCCGTCCATTATTTGCTAATAACTCGGTAAATAATAGTAGTAGCGAGTGTGGTGTTATGATATATATTGTTATAAACCGTCTGTATTACAGTGATATCGGGTCGAAAATCGTCTAGGACCGATACGGAAAAAGTTTCCTCTTAGCGGTGGGACTTAGAAAAATTTCCAGAGTTTTGTCGACGGAGTAGTACATCCGTCCATTATTTGCTAATAACTCGGTAAATAATAGTAGTAGCGAGTTTGGGGTCATGACATATATTGTTAGAAACCGTCTATATTACAGTGATATCACGTCGAAAATCGTCTAGGACCGATACGGAAAAAGTTTCCTCTTAGCGGTGGGACTTAGAAAAATTTCCAGAGTTTTGTCGACGGAGTAGTACATCCGTCCATTATTTGCTAATAACTCGGTAAATAATAGTAGTAGCGAGTTTGGGGTCATGACATATATTGTTAGAAACCGTCTATATTACAGTGATATCACGTCGAAAATCGTCTAGGACCGATACGGAAAAAGTTTCCTCTTAGCGGTGGGACTTAGAAAAATTTCCAGAGTTTTGTCGACGGAGTAGTACATCCGTCCATTATTTGCTAATAACTCGGTAAATAATAGTAGTAGCGAGTTTGGGGTCATGATATATATTGTTAGAAACCGTCTATATTACAGTGATATCACGTCGAAAATCGTCTAGGACCGATACGGAAAAAGTTTCCTCTTAGCGGTGGGGCTTAGAAAAATGTTCGTCCAACGTCCGACGGAGTAGTACATCCGTCCATTATTAGCTAATAACTCGGTAAATAATAGTAGTAGCGAGTTTGGTGTTATGATATATATTGTTAGAAACCGTCTATATTACAGTGATATCACATCGAAACTCGCCTAGGACCGATACGGAAAAAGTTTCCTCTTAGCGGTGGGGCTTAGAAAAATGTTCGTCCAACGTCCGACGGAGTAGTACATCCGTCCATTATTAGCTAATAACTCGGTAAATAATAGTAGTAGCGAGTTTGGTGTTATGATATATATTGTTAGAAACCGTCTATATTACAGTGATATCACGTCGAAAATCGTCTAGGACCGATACGGAAAAAGTTTCCTCTTAGCGGTGGGGCTTAGAAAAATGTTCGTCCAACGTCCGACGTAGTAGTACATCCGTCAATTATTTGCTAATAACTCGGTAAATAATAGTAGTAGCGAGTTTGGTGTCATGATATATATTGTTAGAAACCGTCTATATTACAGTGATATCACGTCGAAAATCGTCTAGGACCGATACGGAAAAAGTTTCCTCTTAGCGGTGGGGCTTAGAAAAATGTTCGTCCAACGTCCGACGGAGTAGTACATCCGTCAATTATTTGCTAATAACGCGGTAAATAATAGTAGTAGCGAGTTTGGTGTCATGATATATATTGTTAGAAACCGTCTATATTACAGTGATATCACATCGAAACTCGCCTAGGACCAATACGGAAAAAGTTTCCTCTTAGCGGTGGGGCTTAGAAAAATGTTCGTCCAACGTCCGACGGAGTAGTACATCCGTCCATTATTAGCTAATAACTCGGTAAATAATAGTAGTAGCGAGTTTGGTGTTATGATATATATTGTTAGAAACCGTCTATATTACAGTGATATCACGTCGAAAATCGTCTAGGACCGATACGGAAAAGTTTCCTCTTAGCGGTGGGACTTAGAAAAATTTTCGTCCAACGTCCGACGGAGTAGTACATCCGTCCATTATTTGCTAATAACTCGGTAAATAATAGTAGTAGCGAGTTTGTTGTTATGTTATATATTGTTAGAAACAGTCTATATTACAGTGATATCACATCGAAACTCGCCTAGGACCGATACGGAAAAAGTTTCCTCTTAGCGGTGGGGCTTAGAAAAATGTTCGTCCAACGTCCGACGGAGTAGTACATCCGTCCATTATTAGCTAATAACTCGGTAAATAATAGTAGTAGCGAGTTTGGTGTTATGATATATATTGTTAGAAACCGTCTATATTACAGTGATATCACGTCGAAAATCGTCTAGGACCGATACGGAAAAAGTTTCCTCTTAGCGGTGGGGCTTAGAAAAATGTTCGTCCAACGTCCGACGGAGTAGTACATCCGTCAATTATTTGCTAATAACTCGGTAAATAATAGTAGTAGCGAGTTTGGTGTCATGATATATATTGTTAGAAACCGTCTATATTACAGTGATATCACGTCGAAAATCGTCTAGGACCGATACGGAAAAAGTTTAATCTTAGCGGTGGGGCTTAGAAAAATGTTCGTCCAACGTCCGACGGAGTAGTACATCCGTCCATTATTAGCTAATAACTCGGTAAATAATAGTAGTAGCGAGTTTGGTGTTATGATATATATTGTTAGAAACCGTCTATATTACAGTGATATCACGTCGAAAATCGTCTAGGACCGATACGGAAAAAGTTTCCTCTTAGCGGTGGGGCTTAGAAAAATTTCCAGAGTTTTGTCGACGGAGTAGTACATCCGTCCATTATTTGCTAATAACTCGGTAAATAATAGTAGTAGCGAGTTTGGTGTTATGATATATATTGTTAGAAACCGTCTATATTACAGTGATATCACGTCGAAAATCGTCTAGGACCGATACGGAAAAAGTTTCCTCTTAGCGGTGGGGCTTAGAAAAATGTTCGTCCAACGTCCGACGGAGTAGTACATCCGTCAATTATTTGCTAATAACTCGGTAAATAATAGTAGTAGCGAGTTTGGTGTCATGATATATATTGTTAGAAACCGTCTATATTACAGTGATATCACGTCGAAAATCGTCTAGGACCGATACGGAAAAAGTTTCCTCTTAGCGGTGGGACTTAGAAAAATTTTCGTCCAACGTCCGACGGAGTAGTACATCCGTCCATTATTTGCTAATAACTCGGTAAATAATAGTAGTAGCGAGTGTGGTGTTATGATATATATTGTTATAAACCGTCTGTATTACAGTGATATCGGGTCGAAAATCGTCTAGGACCGATACGGAAAAAGTTTCCTCTTAGCGGTGGGACTTAGAAAAATTTCCAGAGTTTTGTCGACGGAGTAGTACATCCGTCCATTATTTGCTAATAACTCGGTAAATAATAGTAGTAGCGAGTTTGGGGTCATGACATATATTGTTAGAAACCGTCTATATTACAGTGATATCACGTCGAAAATCGTCTAGGACCGATACGGAAAAAGTTTCCTCTTAGCGGTGGGGCTTAGAAAAATGTTCGTCCAACGTCCGACGGAGTAGTACATCCGTCAATTATTTGCTAATAACTCGGTAAATAATAGTAGTAGCGAGTTTGGTGTCATGATATATATTGTTAGAAACCGTCTATATTACAGTGATATCACGTCGAAAATCGTCTAGGACCGATACGGAAAAAGTTTAATCTTAGCGGTGGGGCTTAGAAAAATGTTCGTCCAACGTCCGACGGAGTAGTACATCCGTCCATTATTTGCTAATAACTCGGTAAATAATAGTAGTAGCGAGTGTGGTGTTATGATATATATTGTTATAAACCGTCTGTATTACAGTGATATCGGGTCGAAAATCGTCTAGGACCGATACGGAAAAAGTTTCCTCTTAGCGGTGGGACTTAGAAAAATTTCCAGAGTTTTGTCGACGGAGTAGTACATCCGTCCATTATTTGCTAATAACTCGGTAAATAATAGTAGTAGCGAGTTTGGGGTCATGACATATATTGTTAGAAACCGTCTATATTACAGTGATATCACGTCGAAAATCGTCTAGGACCGATACGGAAAAAGTTTCCTCTTAGCGGTGGGACTTAGAAAAATTTCCAGAGTTTTGTCGACGGAGTAGTACATCCGTCCATTATTTGCTAATAACTCGGTAAATAATAGTAGTAGCGAGTTTGGGGTCATGACATATATTGTTAGAAACCGTCTATATTACAGTGATATCACGTCGAAAATCGTCTAGGACCGATACGGAAAAAGTTTCCTCTTAGCGGTGGGACTTAGAAAAATTTCCAGAGTTTTGTCGACGGAGTAGTACATCCGTCCATTATTTGCTAATAACTCGGTAAATAATAGTAGTAGCGAGTTTGGGGTCATGATATATATTGTTAGAAACCGTCTATATTACAGTGATATCACGTCGAAAATCGTCTAGGACCGATACGGAAAAAGTTTCCTCTTAGCGGTGGGGCTTAGAAAAATGTTCGTCCAACGTCCGACGGAGTAGTACATCCGTCCATTATTTGCTAATAACTCGGTAAATAATAGTAGTAGCGAGTTTGGTGTCATGATATATATTCTTAGAAACCGTCTATATTACAGTGATATCACGTCGAAAATCGTCTAGGACCGATACGGAAAAAGTTTCCTCTTAGCGGTGGGGCTTAGAAAAATGTTCGTCCAACGTCCGACGGAGTAGTACATCCGTCCATTATTTGCTAATAACTCGGTAAATAATAGTAGTAGCGAGTTTGGTGTCATGATATATATTGTTAGAAACCGTCTATATTACAGTGATATCACGTCGAAAATCGTCTAGGACCGATACGGAAAAAGTTTCCTCTTAGCTGTGGGACTTAGAAAAATTTCCAGAGTTTTGTCGACGGAGTAGTACATCCGTCCATTATTTGCTAATAACTCGGTAAATAATAGTAGTAGCGAGTGTGGTGTTATGATATATATTGTTATAAACCGTCTGTATTACAGTGATATCGGGTCGAAAATCGTCTAGGACCGATACGGAAAAAGTTTCCTCTTAGCGGTGGGACTTAGAACAATTTCCAGAGTTTTGTCGACGGAGTAGTACATCCGTCCATTATTTGCTAATAACTCGGTAAATAATAGTAGTAGCGAGTTTGGGGTCATGACATATATTGTTAGAAACCGTCTATATTACAGTGATATCACGTCGAAAATAGTCTAGGACCGATACGGAAAAAGTTTCCTCTTAGCGGTGGGACTTAGAAAAATTTCCAGAGTTTTGTCGACGGAGTAGTACATCCGTCCATTATTTGCTAATAACTCGGTAAATAATAGTAGTAGCGAGTTTGGGGTCATGACATATATTGTTAGAAACCGTCTATATTACAGTGATATCACGTCGAAAATCGTCTAGGACCGATACGGAAAAAGTTTCCTCTTAGCGGTGGGACTTAGAAAAATTTCCAGAGTTTTGTCGACGGAGTAGTACATCCGTCCATTATTTGCTAATAACTCGGTAAATAATAGTAGTAGCGAGTTTGGGGTCATGATATATATTGTTAGAAACCGTCTATATTACAGTGATATCACGTCGAAAATCGTCTAGGACCGATACGGAAAAAGTTTCCTCTTAGCTGTGGGACTTAGAAAAATTTCCAGAGTTTTGTCGACGGAGTAGTACATCCGTCCATTATTTGCTAATAACTCGGTAAATAATAGTAGTAGCGAGTGTGGTGTTATGATATATATTGTTATAAACCGTCTGTATTACAGTGATATCGGGTCGAAAATCGTCTAGGACCGATACGGAAAAAGTTTCCTCTTAGCGGTGGGACTTAGAACAATTTCCAGAGTTTTGTCGACGGAGTAGTACATCCGTCCATTATTTGCTAATAACTCGGTAAATAATAGTAGTAGCGAGTTTGGGGTCATGACATATATTGTTAGAAACCGTCTATATTACAGTGATATCACGTCGAAAATAGTCTAGGACCGATACGGAAAAAGTTTCCTCTTAGCGGTGGGACTTAGAAAAATTTCCAGAGTTTTGTCGACGGAGTAGTACATCCGTCCATTATTTGCTAATAACTCGGTAAATAATAGTAGTAGCGAGTTTGGGGTCATGACATATATTGTTAGAAACCGTCTATATTACAGTGATATCACGTCGAAAATCGTCTAGGACCGATACGGAAAAAGTTTCCTCTTAGCGGTGGGACTTAGAAAAATTTCCAGAGTTTTGTCGACGGAGTAGTACATCCGTCCATTATTTGCTAATAACTCGGTAAATAATAGTAGTAGCGAGTTTGGGGTCATGATATATATTGTTAGAAACCGTCTATATTACAGTGATATCACGTCGAAAATCGTCTAGGACCGATACGGAAAAAGTTTCCTCTTAGCGGTGGGGCTTAGAAAAATGTTCGTCCAACGTCCGACGGAGTAGTACATCCGTCCATTATTAGCTAATAACTCGGTAAATAATAGTAGTAGCGAGTTTGGTGTTATGATATATATTGTTAGAAACCGTCTATATTACAGTGATATCACATCGAAACTCGCCTAGGACCGATACGGAAAAAGTTTCCTCTTAGCGGTGGGGCTTAGAAAAATGTTCGTCCAACGTCCGACGGAGTAGTACATCCGTCCATTATTAGCTAATAACTCGGTAAATAATAGTAGTAGCGAGTTTGGTGTTATGATATATATTGTTAGAAACCGTCTATATTACAGTGATATCACGTCGAAAATCGTCTAGGACCGATACGGAAAAAGTTTCCTCTTAGCGGTGGGGCTTAGAAAAATGTTCGTCCAACGTCCGACGGAGTAGTACATCCGTCAATTATTTGCTAATAACTCGGTAAATAATAGTAGTAGCGAGTTTGGTGTCATGATATATATTGTTAGAAACCGTCTATATTACAGTGATATCACGTCGAAAATCGTCTAGGACCGATACGGAAAAAGTTTCCTCTTAGCGGTGGGGCTTAGAAAAATGTTCGTCCAACGTCCGACGGAGTAGTACATCCGTCCATTATTTGCTAATAACTCGGTAAATAATAGTAGTAGCGAGTTTGGTGTCATGATATATATTGTTAGAAACCGTCTATATTACAGTGATATCACGTCGAAAATCGTCTAGGACCGATACGGAAAAAGTTTCCTCTTAGCTGTGGGACTTAGAAAAATTTCCAGAGTTTTGTCGACGGAGTAGTACATCCGTCCATTATTTGCTAATAACTCGGTAAATAATAGTAGTAGCGAGTTTGGGGTCATGATATATATTGTTAGAAACCGTCTATATTACAGTGATATCACGTCGAAAATCGTCTAGGACCGATACGGAAAAAGTTTCCTCTTAGCGGTGGGGCTTAGAAAAATGTTCGTCCAACGTCCGACGGAGTAGTACATCCGTCCATTATTAGCTAATAACTCGGTAAATAATAGTAGTAGCGAGTTTGGTGTTATGATATATATTGTTAGAAACCGTCTATATTACAGTGATATCACATCGAAACTCGCCTAGGACCGATACGGAAAAAGTTTCCTCTTAGCGGTGGGGCTTAGAAAAATGTTCGTCCAACGTCCGACGGAGTAGTACATCCGTCCATTATTAGCTAATAACTCGGTAAATAATAGTAGTAGCGAGTTTGGTGTTATGATATATATTGTTAGAAACCGTCTATATTACAGTGATATCACGTCGAAAATCGTCTAGGACCGATACGGAAAAAGTTTCCTCTTAGCGGTGGGGCTTAGAAAAATGTTCGTCCAACGTCCGACGGAGTAGTACATCCGTCAATTATTTGCTAATAACTCGGTAAATAATAGTAGTAGCGAGTTTGGTGTCATGATATATATTGTTAGAAACCGTCTATATTACAGTGATATCACGTCGAAAATCGTCTAGGACCGATACGGAAAAAGTTTCCTCTTAGCGGTGGGGCTTAGAAAAATGTTCGTCCAACGTCCGACGGAGTAGTACATCCGTCCATTATTAGCTAATAACTCGGTAAATAATAGTAGTAGCGAGTTTGGTGTTATGATATATATTGTTAGAAACCGTCTATATTACAGTGATATCACATCGAAACTCGCCTAGGACCGATACGGAAAAAGTTTCCTCTTAGCGGTGGGGCTTAGAAAAATGTTCGTCCAACGTCCGACGGAGTAGTACATCCGTCCATTATTAGCTAATAACTCGGTAAATAATAGTAGTAGCGAGTTTGGTGTTATGATATATATTGTTAGAAACCGTCTATATTACAGTGATATCACGTCGAAAATCGTCTAGGACCGATACGGAAAAAGTTTCCTCTTAGCGGTGGGACTTAGAAAAATTTTCGTCCAACGTCCGACGGAGTAGTACATCCGTCCATTATTTGCTAATAACTCGGTAAATAATAGTAGTAGCGAGTTTGTTGTTATGTTATATATTGTTAGAAACCGTCTATATTACAGTGATATCACATCGAAACTCGCCTAGGACCGATACGGAAAAAGTTTCCTCTTAGCGGTGGGGCTTAGAAAAATGTTCGTCCAACGTCCGACGGAGTAGTACATCCGTCCATTATTAGCTAATAACTCGGTAAATAATAGTAGTAGCGAGTTTGGTGTTATGATATATATTGTTAGAAACCGTCTATATTACAGTGATATCACGTCGAAAATCGTCTAGGACCGATACGGAAAAAGTTTCCTCTTAGCGGTGGGGCTTAGAAAAATGTTCGTCCAACGTCCGACGGAGTAGTACATCCGTCAATTATTTGCTAATAACTCGGTAAATAATAGTAGTAGCGAGTTTGGTGTTATGATATATATTGTTAGAAACCGTCTATATTACAGTGATATCACGTCGAAAATCGTCTAGGACCGATACGGAAAAAGTTTCCTCTTAGCGGTGGGGCTTAGAAAAATGTTCGTCCAACGTCCGACGGAGTAGTACATCCGTCAATTATTTGCTAATAACTCGGTAAATAATAGTAGTAGCGAGTTTGGTGTCATGATATATATTGTTAGAAACCGTCTATATTACAGTGATATCACGTCGAAAATCGTCTAGGACCGATACGGAAAAAGTTTCCTCTTAGCGGTGGGACTTAGAAAAATTTTCGTCCAACGTCCGACGGAGTAGTACATCCGTCCATTATTTGCTAATAACTCGGTAAATAATAGTAGTAGCGAGTGTGGTGTTATGATATATATTGTTATAAACCGTCTGTATTACAGTGATATCGGGTCGAAAATCGTCTAGGACCGATACGGAAAAAGTTTCCTCTTAGCGGTGGGACTTAGAAAAATTTCCAGAGTTTTGTCGACGGAGTAGTACATCCGTCCATTATTTGCTAATAACTCGGTAAATAATAGTAGTAGCGAGTTTGGGGTCATGACATATATTGTTAGAAACCGTCTATATTACAGTGATATCACGTCGAAAATCGTCTAGGACCGATACGGAAAAAGTTTCCTCTTAGCGGTGGGGCTTAGAAAAATGTTCGTCCAACGTCCGACGGAGTAGTACATCCGTCAATTATTTGCTAATAACTCGGTAAATAATAGTAGTAGCGAGTTTGGTGTCATGATATATATTGTTAGAAACCGTCTATATTACAGTGATATCACGTCGAAAATCGTCTAGGACCGATACAGAAAAAGTTTCCTCTTAGCGGTGGGGCTTAGAAAAATGTTCGTCCAACGTCCGACGGAGTAGTACATCCGTCCATTATTTGCTAATAACTCGGTAAATAATAGTAGTAGCGAGTTTGGTGTTATGATATATATTGTTAGAAACCGTCTATATTACAGTGATATCACGTCGAAACTCGCCTAGGACCGATACGGAAAAAGTTTCCTCTTAGCTGTGGGACTTAGAAAATTTCCAGAGTTTTGTCGACGGAGTAGTACATCCGTCCATTATTTGCTAATAACTCGGTAAATAATAGTAGTAGCGAGTTTGGTGTTATGATATATATTGTTAGAAACCGTCTATATTACAGTGATATCACATCAAAAATCGTCTAGGACCGATACGGAAAAAGTTTCCTCTTAGCGGTGGGGCTTAGAAAAATGTTCGTCCAACGTCCGACGGAGTAGTACATCCGTCCATTATTAGCTAATAACTCGGTAAATAATAGTAGTAGCGAGTTTGGTGTTATGATATATATTGTTAGAAACCGTCTATATTACAGTGATATCACATCGAAACTCGCCTAGGAAAGATACGGAAAAAGTTTCCTCTTAGCGGTGGGGCTTAGAAAAATGTTCGTCCAACGTCCGACGGAGTAGTACATCCGTCCATTATTAGCTAATAACTCGGTAAATAATAGTAGTAGCGAGTTTGGTGTTATGATATATATTGTTAGAAACCGTCTATATTACAGTGATATCACATCGAAACTCGCCTAGGAAAGATACGGAAAAAGTTTCCTCTTAGCGGTGGGGCTTAGAAAAATGTTCGTCCAACGTCCGACGGAGTAGTACATCCGTCCATTATTAGCTAATAACTCGGTAAATAATAGTAGTAGCGAGTTTGGTGTTATGATATATATTGTTAGAAACCGTCTATATTACAGTGATATCACGTCGAAAATCGTCTAGGACCGATACGGAAAAAGTTTCCTCTTAGCGGTGGGGCTTAGAAAAATGTTCGTCCAACGTCCGACGGAGTAGTACATCCGTCAATTATTTGCTAATAACTCGGTAAATAATAGTAGTAGCGAGTTTGGTGTCATGATATATATTGTTAGAAACCGTCTATATTACAGTGATATCACGTCGAAAATCGTCTAGGACCGATACGGAAAAAGTTTCCTCTTAGCGGTGGGGCTTAGAAAAATGTTCGTCCAACGTCCGACGGAGTAGTACATCCGTCCATTATTAGCTAATAACTCGGTAAATAATAGTAGTAGCGAGTTTGGTGTTATGATATATATTGTTAGAAACCGTCTATATTACAGTGATATCACATCGAAACTCGCCTAGGAAAGATACGGAAAAAGTTTCCTCTTAGCGGTGGGGCTTAGAAAAATGTTCGTCCAACGTCCGACGGAGTAGTACATCCGTCCATTATTAGCTAATAACTCGGTAAATAATAGTAGTAGCGAGTTTGGTGTTATGATATATATTGTTAGAAACCGTCTATATTACAGTGATATCACGTCGAAAATCGTCTAGGACCGATACGGAAAAAGTTTCCTCTTAGCGGTGGGGCTTAGAAAAATGTTCGTCCAACGTCCGACGGAGTAGTACATCCGTCCATTATTAGCTAATAACTCGGTAAATAATAGTAGTAGCGAGTTTGGTGTTATGATATATATTGTTAGAAACCGTCTATATTACAGTGATATCACGTCGAAAATCGTCTAGGACCGATACGGAAAAAGTTTCCTCTTAGCGGTGGGGCTTAGAAAAATGTTCGTCCAACGTCCGACGGAGTAGTACATCCGTCCATTATTAGCTAATAACTCGGTAAATAATAGTAGTAGCGAGTTTGGTGTTATGATATATATTGTTAGAAACCGTCTATATTACAGTGATATCACGTCGAAAATCGTCTAGGACCGATACGGAAAAAGTTTCCTCTTAGCGGTGGGGCTTAGAAAAATTTCCAGAGTTTTGTCGACGGAGTAGTACATCCGTCCATTATTTGCTAATAACTCGGTAAATAATAGTAGTAGCGAGTTTGGTGTTATGATATATATTGTTAGAAACCGTCTATATTACAGTGATATCACGTCGAAAATCGTCTAGGACCGATACGGAAAAAGTTTCCTCTTAGCTGTGGGACTTAGAAAAATGTTCGTCCAACGACCGACGGAGTAGTACATCCGTCCATTATTAGCTAATAACTCGGAAAATAATAGTAGTAGCGAGTTTGGTGTTATGATATATATTGTTAGAAACCGTCTATATTACAGTGATATCACGTCAAAAATCGTCTAGGACCGATACCGAAAAAGTTTCCTCTTAGCGGTGGGACTTAGAAAAATTTTCGTCCAACGTCCGACGGAGTAGTACATCCGTCCATTATTTGCTAATAACTCGGTAAATAATAGTAGTAGCGAGTTTGGTGTCATGATATATATTGTTAGAAACCGTCTATATTACAGTGATATCACGTCGAAAATCGTCTAGGACCGATACGGAAAAAGTTTCCTCTTAGCGGTGGGGCTTAGAAAAATGTTCGTCCAACGTCCGACGGAGTAGTACATCCGTCCATTATTAGCTAATAACTCGGTAAATAATAGTAGTAGCGAGTTTGGTGTTATGATATATATTGTTAGAAACCGTCTATATTACAGTGATATCACGTCGAAAATCGTCTAGGACCGATACGGAAAAAGTTTCCTCTTAGCGGTGGGGCTTAGAAAAATGTTCGTCCAACGTCCGACGGAGTAGTACATCCGTCAATTATTTGCTAATAACTCGGTAAATAATAGTAGTAGCGAGTTTGGTGTCATGATATATATTGTTAGAAACCGTCTATATTACAGTGATATCACGTCGAAAATCGTCTAGGACCGATACGGAAAAAGTTTCCTCTTAGCGGTGGGGCTTAGAAAAATGTTCGTCCAACGTCCGACGGAGTAGTACATCCGCCCATTATTTGCTAATAACTCGGTAAATAATAGTAGTAGCGAGTTTGGTGTCATGATATATATTGTTAGAAACCGTCTATATTACAGTGATATCACGTCGAAAATCGTCTAGGACCGATACGGAAAAAGTTTCCTCTTAGCGGTGGGGCTTAGAAAAATGTTCGTCCAACGACCGACGGAGTAGTACATCCGTCAATTATTTGCTAATAACTCGGTAAATAATAGTAGTAGCGAGTTTGGTGTCATGATATATATTGTTAGAAACCGTCTATATTACAGTGATATCACGTCGAAAATCGTCTAGGACCGATACGGAAAAAGTTTCCTCTTAGCGGTGGGGCTTAGAAAAATGTTCGTCCAACGTCCGACGGAGTAGTACATCCGTCCATTATTAGCTAATAACTCGGTAAATAATAGTAGTAGCGAGTTTGGTGTTATGATATATATTGTTAGAAACCGTCTATATTACAGTGATATCACGTCGAAAATCG